>NC_035449.2:55751415-55808915 GCF_002127325.2 Helianthus annuus | reverse complement strand
TATGTCCGTATAAGCGGACCTGACATAAAAGTGGACCTCCTATGTCCGTATAAGCGGACCTGACATAAAAGTGGACCTCCTATGTCCGTATAAGCGGATCTCCTATCATATGGTCATATAAGCGGACCTAGCACACTAAAACATGATTTCTTGATTCCCGTTTCAATCTATAAATAGCCCTATCCTAAGACTCGAACTAAGATGTAGTCGACAGACAACTGCACCAACAGACTCCCCCTTGAATGTTGACGGAATCTTCAGTGAGAGTCTTCAACATGACATTATCGATTTCAATCAGTCTTCTTTCTCGAACTCTGCCTGGGATCATATGCCTGGATCCTTCTCTGGCTCTAACTTTCATCAGACTCCCCCTATCATCATGCTGGGATCGCCGTCTGGAAATCGTTATCACCATTGAAATCAACTCCTGGCTTTATCATTTTAAAATTCTTCTCAGGTTCTGATGTATCTCCTGGCTTTCTGTAGCAACAGGATCATAAACCTGCACAACTCAAACAATCTTATCACAAACAAACACAATTGTGATTCAACTTAATAAATCAACTAATCATTTAAGAATATTCAAGAATTTTTCACATTTAACAATTTATTAAACTTTCCAAAATCTGATTAATCATTTCAAATCATTTTAACCAAACCTCTGTTCATCTTCTTTAGCCTTTGAGATTTTGAATTTCAACTCTCCAACATCAGTTGTCGAAAATCTTTTTGGATTTTTCAAATATGAAACACAAATGCAAAAATTAAAAGCAGAAATGAAATATGTACAAACATATTTTTGTGAGTTTGTGCAAGAGAATCATATCAGCTGCTGACTAAACACAAGCACCGTTAAGCTGTTATTTCATTTTAAGCTTTTAAACAGTTCGCGTTGATTGTCGATATATTGATCCACTTAAATTCTCACAAAATGTTCAACTCGTTCGGGATACACATTGAGCGCTTAGACAGAATCAGAGGCGGAATTCATTGATTCGGTCTTCGTAAAGCTTGATTTCACTATTTAACTTCTTGTTTATTGATAATCTGACAGGTTACACGTTCCAGAAACAAATCGGCAGGGCTTCGCCGTTACATGCACAAGACACACTCTGATCCACTTATGAGACCCTATATATAGGCATATGGGTTCGCTTATACGGACATGTCCGTATAAGCGGACCTGACATAAAAGCGGACCTCCTATGTCCGTATAAGCGGACCTGACATAAAAGTGGACCTCCTGTGTCCGTATAAGCGGACCTGACATAAAAGTGGACCTCCTATGTCCGTATAAGCGGATCTCCTATCATATGGTCATATAAGCGGACCTAGCACACTAAAACATGATTTCTCGATTCCCGTTCACTCTATAAACAGCCCTATCCTAAGACTCGGACTAAGATGTAGTCGACAGACAACTACACCAACATCAAGGAAAAAGCAATCCCCTCGCCCACTACCGGTTGATCCTCAGACCTGCCCCCATCCTTTTCCATCAACTAAATAGATTCTTAGATCTTGTTCATGAGATTAAGAAAAAGAACTCTCTTTCTATTCTAATTTTTATGTATACTAAATTACTAAGCTTTTTATATTTCTTTTTCTTTGTTAGAAAAGAGATAGTTTCCAATTTTTTACTTCACTTCAATACTTAATACAATAACAATATTCAATAAATAGGAGACTGGAAATGAGAGTATTTATCCTGCATCCATTCTTCATACGATTGCCAGAACAAAAATCTTGGATGCAACGAAATGAAAATTTTTGGTACATCAAGCCGCGATCTGATAGTTATAAATCTAAATAGAAATATTATATTATATAGATATAAATTAATCTTGATCCTGTAATCAAAGAAAGATAGTGAATTCTAATCTTGTGACTTAGAATAAATGGTTCTCTGTGAAGGAACGAAATGACAATGTATTCCTATTTATTCCTATAGAACAAGATGATTGAGTTGGAAATATCGACAAATTCTTACGGAGTCCAAAGAAATGAAAATAAATAAAAAGGGGTCAACTTGTTCCATTTTCATCTCTATTGAATTTGAATATCAGAATAGCGGATATAGTCATAATTCAATGGGTCAGGTCCACTTATTTTTCCTTTATTTATTTCTAATCTTTACAATGGATTATTGGCCTAATTGAAAATAGGAAGATTTGGTGATTCAACAGATGACTTATCCTGATTCGTGATAATAATTATTATAATATAACTCATTATACAGTTGGTTACCTTTTTATTCCTATTAAGAAAATCGCTATTCTTCATATGAAAATGAATACGACAGAAAAAAACCAAACAAAGCCCCTTGTCAGGTTTGAACAGAGGGCTTACGCGTTACCATGGGATTACTCTACCACTGAGTTAAAAAAGGGCTTGGTTCATTGAATTCCTGAACGGGTCGCTGTACTAGGTAAGTAAAATAGATCTTCTTACATAAGAAGCCCAGCTACACATATACAGAAGCGCCTCGACAAAGGTCCATTTATATATAATAATTGCATTGTAGCGGGTATAGTTTAGTGGTAAAAGTGTGATTCGTTCTATGAACCCCCATAATAGTTAAGGGGTCTTTGTTAGTGCATTACGTCTATTGACTTCGTCTTGTATCATGTAATAGGATAGGATAGAATATTGTGTGCACGAGGTTCGAGAAACGATATGTAGTGAATTAGCATGTAGGTCCGCTTATATGGACATTGTCCATATAAGCGAACCACACTCATCACACAGGTTCGCTTTTAGGACAGTCCACATAAGCGAACCTTCACCACTATATATAGTGCATGTGTTAGTTCATTTGGTACGGACCTGATTGTGTAACGAAGTGCTGCCAAATTGCTTCCAGGTTGTAAACATTGTCAAGATCAATAAAGAGAAGCATTATATTTAGTTTGAGCATCTGATTCACTAATTCCGCCTTTGAATTAGATAAACAACTCTTCTGATCGACTCATTCAGGGTCAACGACGATCCAACAAGTGGTATCAGAGCTCAGGAGGAAGAGTTCAGCTCAAATTTGATCTGTTTTCTGTCTTCTACACCTTCTTTTTAGATTTGGACAAGATTTCACAGTTAAATTTGGACAAATTTTTCACAGAATGTGTGTTAGTGACTAATAACAAACCCTTGAAAGTTTCACATCATAATTCAAACTAAAAATGGACAAAATGGACCAAATATGCTTCGATTGGAGATTCGCTCTTTTTGACAGTTGATAGGTCCGCTCGTATGTTAACATAGGTCCGCTTGAAATTCAAAAGAGATTCGCTCGAAATAACCTCTTTGGTTCGCTTTTCAGACAAATTCACTGTTAGATTCGCTCGAGCAAACATATTCAGGTCCGCTCGAACGAACAATCACAGGTCTGCTCGAACGAACAATCACAGGTCCGCTCGAACGAATATTCACAGGTCCGCTCGAACGGACATCAACTGGTTCGCTCATCCGGAAACAACAAGGTTCGCTTATTCGGTCCATAGGAGATTCGCTTATTCGGTCCAATAGGAGATTCGCTTATTTGGATAAATAAGAGATCCGCTTATTCGGTCAAGTTGTTAGTTCGCTTATTCGGTCAACTTGATTGGTTCGCTTATTCGGTCAACTTGTTTGGTCCGCTCATTTGTCAAAGTGATCCGCTTATTTGTTCAATCTGGTTTTGCTCATTAGTGTAATCTGATTTCGCTCAAGTATTTCCAGATTTCAAGACATGGGTAATGATGATCATGATGCCTGGTGGCGAAGAGACTATGCAAGATGGGAAATTAGAAAGTTGAATGCCCCATTTCAAGAAGCAAAAAGAGCCAACAGATGGAATGAAGAGTTAGAGTGTTACATGGATCCACTGGGAAATCCAGTAGTTGATCCGTCAAAAGTGGATTTTGATGCGGTAACCAATTTGTTTCCAAGTGAGGGAACTTTCAACACACGAAGATTATCTGATAAAGAGTATTTGCCAGATTTGGAGAGAAAGATGTAACAACTGTCACTAAAATCCCTAATTAGGATAGTATTTAGCTATTAAGGAAACCCTAATTGAGACACCCAAGTGATTCTACACAAACCCTAAAATTTTCAGAATTTTCAGAATCAGGATCAGGGCCCCTAAAACTCAGGGGGGGATAAACCCTAGCCAACGATTATCTTCATAACTAATTGTAAAAATTGAATTTTAAGAAACTGACAACACAGCAAGCCTACACGCACGAAGGGCTACTCTATGAAAATAGGGTGGTCACTCGCGTAGCGCGACGCCTAAGGGGGTACCCCCTCGCGCTACGCGACGGTGTCAAAATTTCAGTATAAATAGCAGGGGTTGGGACTTGAAATTTGGCACTTGAACGACGAAAATCGGAGTTACGTAGATCGACTTATAAGCAAAACAGTCCAACACACACACACAATTATCGAATCGCTGCCACAGAACAGGGTAATTACTCGATCGCTATTACGATTCAGTTTCCGGGATCAATATATCCAAGGAATGCCTAAGTGCTGCCCACATTGGGCTATGCTTTATCGTTTGTCGGTAATCCGATAAATGAGCCGAAGCATTGTACTTTGTCGTTGTCGATAATTCGATATACGAGTTGAAGTACTATACTTTGTCGTTTGTCACTTTGATAAATGAGTTGAAGTACTGCACTTGGTCATTCATTGCGAGTATTTGATCTCGGGAAATTATCGTAACTGCTGTATTGATCACTAATCCTGTTTTGTGCGCATTATTGTTAAATTAGAAATAATCAAGGCTAATCAGTAGGCTTATACACTGCTCGTTAAATCTGCAATGTGAGTCATTCTTCTTTTTATCAACTGTTTTACAATACTCCAAATTATTTTCAAAGTGTTATAATTACAGGGACTAAGTCGTGGATATCTTGATTTATTGGTTAGTGGGGTATTGTGCACATTACTATTTCTCTCAGTTAGGTTCATTGACCTACTAGGGAGAAACGTCACTATTAGAGTTCATTGACCTAATAGTGGTATGACCATCGTCACCATTGTGACTTGTCACCATTGTGGCAGAAAGCCAGATAAAAATAAAGATATGAACCATTGTAATCGCTCTTATGCTGTAATTTATAACTATGGGTTATTTCCTAAAAACTGAATGAACTCACTCAGTATTTCCCCGCTGACAAAATCTTTTTCAAACATGTTTCAGGTAATCTGTTGTGAGCAAAGAAAAGTGCCAGGAAGCACTACCAGCTTAGAAAAGTGGCTCAGTGTAAATAAATAAAGGAACATGTTTTAAAAATAAAGATTTCCATGGAAATCACATTATTGTAAATTACTGGGTTTTACCCCTAAATTATGTAATGAGCAGTTTTAATACTAAAGATCCTGTTTTAAAAGACTTCCGCTGTCACCTAAATTAAAATACCGCGGGATTTATGTTCCGCGGCTCCTGAAACGGGTCAAACCGGGTCGGGGGCCGTGACAGAAATAAGGTGGTATCAGAGCCACTTCTCAAGCCACTGATTTAAGCCAATTAAGTATTTAGAAAATACTTAATTTCCATTAATTGCTATCTTGTGATTATTTTGTCTGAATAATTTTGTACAGTATGAGCAGATCTTTATATGCTAGTCAATGTAGTAAGTTATGCAAATTCTTAAATAATTTGACTCAAGTATTAGTACCTTTATTATCTATAATCTAGAAGTCTTATCAAGAAAATCATAAAATTTTATAAAACCTCGTATAATGTAAATTTCAATAGTACCCAGTAGGAACTAAAAAGTTTTCTATAAATTTTATGAATTCTGACTATGTCTATTTTTGCTAAACAGCATGAGTAACTTGTCTGAGGTCCTTCAGAATTTAAATCTCTATCCAGTAAGAGTAGAAGTTTCCAGAGATTTCAATAGGTATATACCAGATATAAAAGAACCTATAGAATTCGATGCTTTACCTTTCGAGAAACCCAAGCCCAAGGAAATAGAAATTGGGGAAAGTTCTAGGCAAATTGAAAAGTTACCATCTCAGGAAGAGTTAGATTCTATAATGGCAAGCCATAATACTATTAAGCCTGTTAATAAAAATATTTTTAATCGCTCTCCCGAAACACAACTACCAATGAACTTAGAACCAGCTATTCCAAACCTTTCAATCCACTCGCAAATAGACGAATGGTTAATTAATGAAATACAGTTACAAAACTATCCCTATAAGCTTTTTCCTCAAGTTCCATCTAGAACCTTTACCAAATCCACCAATGAGTAACAAGAATAAGGCTGAACTTCGCTTTGGTAAAGAACTAATGGATACTGGGAATAGGATCTAAGAGATTGGGGGACAGATCTCCTGGAACTACGATAAGAGGGAACACAGTTACTAGAAAATCGTTGACAAAAGGATAGGGGATTTATGAAACTGTTATTGTGTAATAGTAATAGTAAAATCAGTATGTGTAAGATAAATAATAAAACGATTGTATATAGAAGCATGAAATTTTAGAAAATTTATAAATTTTGTTCGTATACGTGATTATGTGCAATTAAGTATGATATTGGATTATTTCTTGTATACTAATTATTTATCTATAACTTAGTTGTCAAATGGAAAACGCTAATAATGAACCAGTTAATGAGGTTAATGATTCTGAGCAACAACCGGGAGATCAATATATGACTAGGCAGGATATAGAAAATATCGTTGCTCAAGGGATAGCCAACACTATTCCAACAATGATAGCTCAAGGGATAGCCAACGCTATTCCAGCCATCGTTGCTGCTGTTAAAAATCCAATAGAACCACAACAACCCGTTCCTAGCAGACGTATTTCTGAAGATAACTTCAGTAATAGCATAAACGGAGGCAATGATCATGTTAATCATGACAATGAACCACAACCAGCGCCGCTCCCTAAGAAAATGAAAGTTGCAACGCCTGGTTGCACTTACAAGGAATTTCTTGCTTGTAAACCATCTGAGTTTGCAGGCAACGAAGGAGCGACTGCGGCACTACGTTGGTTAGAGAAAACTGAGGCAGTAATTGCCATAAGTAAATGTGCTCAGGATGATCAGGTCATGTACGCATCAAACCTTTTCAAAGAAGGAGCGCTAGAATGGTGGAATACGGTGTTACAATCAAAAGGAAGAAGGATGGCGTATGCTATGAACTGGGAAGAATTTAAGAGCTTGGTAGAAAGAAAATTCTGTCCCGAATATGAAAAAGAACAAATGACAAACAAGTTTTTAACCCACCGAATGGTTGATGTAGATTGTCGAAAGTATACTACGACATTCTTCGAATATGCTCGAGTAGTACCAACCCTGGCTTCGCCAGAGCCAGTACTTATTTCTCGATATATTTGGGGATTGATTTCTGAAATCCGTAACATCGTCAAGGCTGCGAAACCTCGCACGATTGATGATGCGGTGGATTTAGCCAATACTCTGACTGACGAACTAGTACGGACAAGAGAAGAAAATAGAAGGAAGGAAGTAGCCCAAAAGATTACCCAGGTAATCCGTTCGGATAACCATAACGATTTTAAGAAAGGAGGGAATGGGCAATCTTCTACTAGTTCATTTTGCAATTTTTGCAAAAGAAAGCATTTTGGAAGATGCAAAGGATACTGCAATTTTTGCAAAATTCCGGGGCATCAGGAAGAAGACTGCAGAAGGAAGAAATTTTCAGTTTGTTACAACTGTGGAGAAACTGGACATCTTAGGCCAAATTGTCCAAAACTAAACAAACCATCTGACACTAAAGCCAAACCTGCAGAAGAAGCAAAAAGGAATGCAAGAGCCTTTCAATTAACTGCTCAGGAAACAGAGCTCATTCCAGATGTAATAGCCGGTACGTCCTAGGTTACAACATTTACACAAAAAGTATTAACTGACTCTGATGCACACCAAAGTCTTATAAATACTTCATTCTGTCAAACTCTTAACTTAGACAAATCTTTACACTCAAAACAGGCAAAAAGGAAAATATAGAACTCTCAGGTCATATAATTCTTCGCTAACCTAATTCCTATAAAATTAATCGAATTTGATGTTGTATTAGAAATAGATTGGTTAGTAGCCAACCCTACTCGAATTCTCTGTGATAAGAACTTTATAAAAAATCCAGGTAACCGCCGGAGAAGTATTTATGATTATAGGAAATAAACCACGTAAGATCACATGATAAATCATGAAGATATTCACTTAGATCCTGCTAAGATAGCAATGGAAGAGTTCGCAATCTTTAAATGGAAAGTAGGTATTTTGTAAATTTAGCCGGATACTATAGGCAGTTTATTAAGAATTCTTTTAAATAGATACATCCTTAACTAAGTTAACACAGTTAATTCTAAATAAGAACCCAAACAAAAAGAACCCTTTAGCATAAATTAATAAATATTCCAATCCTAGCCTTACCAGAAGGAACAGAAGATTTTAAAGTATACGATAATGCTTCAAAGTTAAAATTTGGATGTATGGTAATGCGACACAAAAAGGTAATTGTGTATGCATCAAGGCAATTGCAAAAGCACGAAGAAAGCCTTACCACTTGTAAGCCTAAAAAAATTAGAAACCACAAGTTATCCTTAAAGATTAGGAAACATTATCTAAGCAAGCCTACTATCTATATGGGTCATAAGAATTTAAGATACATATTTGAGCAACAAGAATTAAACATGAGAAAAAGGAAATCCTCGGTGATTACGACTGTGATATTCAGTATCACGAAGGAAAGGCTGAAGACGGTTAGAAGAACTATACAAATAATAAACAAAAGCCGTCGAAGTCCGAGTTGGAGACAAAATGCTATTGAAAGTATTTCCTTGGAAAGGAATTTATAAATTCGGTAAGAGAAGAAGCTAGGTCTCTTATATGTAGGACCATTACCAGTAATCCAACGCATAGGACCAGTAGCTTATCATTTACAACTACCAGAAGAGTTAGCTGAAGTACATGATGTGTTTCGTGTATCCAATCTCAAGAAACATCTATCAGGCGAATCCTTGGTAGTACCTCTTCAAGATATAGAGATAAATGATAGAGAAACCCCTACAAATAGAAGATCGGAAAATTAAGTTTCTCAAACACAAACGACTAGTGCTAGTGAAAGTCCAATGGAAATCCAGAAGAGAACAAGAGTATACTTGGGAACTAGAATCAAAAATGAAGTGAAAATACCCTCATCTATTTTAGTGAATCTCGAGGACGAGATTTTTCTTAAGGTGGGGAGGATGTAACAACTGTCACTAAAATCCCTAATTAGGATAGTAATTAGCTATTAAGGAAACCCTAATTGAGACACCCAAGTGATTCTACACAAACCCTAAAATTTTCAGAATTTTCAGAATCAGGATCAGGGCCCCTAAAACTCAGGGGGGGGGGGGGATAAACCCTAGCCAACGATTATCTTCATAACTAATTGTAAAAATTGAATTTTAAGAAACTGACAACACAGCAAGCCTACACGCACGAAGGGCTACTCTATGAAAATAGGGTGGTCACTCGCGTAGCGCGACGCCTAAGGGGGTACCCCCTCGCGCTACGCGACGGTGTCAAAATTTCAGTATAAATAGCAGGGGTTGGGACTTGAAATTTGGCACTTGAACGACGAAAATCGGAGTTACGTAGATCGAGTTATAAGCAAAACAGTCCAACACACACACACAATTATCGAATCGCTGCCACAGAACAGGGTAATTACTCGATCGCTATTACGATTCAGTTTCCGGGATCAATATATCCAAGGAATGCCTAAGTGCTGCCCACATTGGGCTATGCTTTATCGTTTGTCGGTAATCCGATAAATGAGCCGAAGCATTGTACTTTGTCGTTGTCGATAATTCGATATACGAGTTGAAGTACTATACTTTGTCGTTTGTCACTTTGATAAATGAGTTGAAGTATTGCACTTGGTCATTCATTGCGAGTATTTGATCTCGGGAAATTATCGTAACTGCTGTATTGATCACTAATCCTGTTTTGTGCGCATTATTGTTAAATTAGAAATAATCAAGGCTAATCAGTAGGCTTATACACTGCTCGTTAAATCTGCAATGTGAGTCATTCTTCTTTTTATCAACTGTTTTACAATACTCCAAATTATTTTCAAAGTGTTATAATTACAGGGACTAAGTCGTGGATATCTTGATTTATTGGTTAGTGGGGTATTGTGCACATTACTATTTCTCTCAGTTAGGTTCATTGACCTACTAGGGAGAAACGTCACTATTAGAGTTCATTGACCTAATAGTGGTATGACCATCGTCACCATTGTGACTTGTCACCATTGTTGCAGAAAGCCAGATAAAAATAAAGATATGAACCATTGTAATCGCTCTTATGCTGTAATTTATAACTATGGGTTATTTCCTAAAAACTGAATGAACTCACTCAGTATTTCCCCGCTGACAAAATCTTTTTCAAACATGTTTCAGGTAATCTGTTGTGGGCAAAGAAAAGTGCCAGGAAGCACTACCAGCTTAGAAAAGTGGCTCAGTGTAAATAAATAAAGGAACATGTTTTAAAAATAAAGATTTCCATGGAAATCACATTATTGTAAATTACTGGGTTTTACCCCTAAATTATGTAATGAGCAGTTTTAATACTAAAGATCCTGTTTTAAAAGACTTCCGCTGTCACCTAAATTAAAATACCGCGGGATTTCTGTCCCACGGCTCCTGAAACGGGTCAAACCGGGTCGGGGGCCGTGACAAAAGATAAGAGAAGTTTGTTTAGCAAGTCTACCAAAGGTGGTAGAATTCAAAAAGAGAACAGAAGAAATGGTGAAAAAGATGGTTGAAGATATAAAAAGGGAAGCTTTTGGAGAAGTCAAAGCTGACGCAGATAAATCTGAAAAAGATGGAAAAATTTCAGATGATGATTCAGAAAAAGCTCCAATTTTTGATCATTCATGCTCATCTGATGAAGAGCATGATGATGATAGCAAAAAGGCTGATAATGAACAGATTCTGGAGTTACGCTTGAGTTTTGAAAAGCTGAAATCTGAAAATGATAAACTGTTAAATGATTTGAACAGTTTATCATCAGAAAACAAAATTTTGAAAGAAACAGTTCAAAGTGAAAATGAAAAGGTTTCTTGGATCAAATTAGAAAATAAATTTTTAAAAGAGAAAGAAACAGAATTTCAAGATCGAATAAAAGTTTTGGAAAATGAGAAGTCTGTTTTTGAAAATGTTAAAATTGAAAATGAAAAATTAATCAAGTCACATCTTGAAAGAATATCTCGGCTTGAAAACGAAGCTGAAAATTCAAGAAACAAGATTGAAGAACCTGAAAAGAAATTGAAAGGTTTTGTGACTTCATCGGATAGTTTGAAGTTTTCATGTCCAAAACCAATCAATTCTGTTCCAATAAGTGACAAGGTCACAAATTTTGACAATGTCAAAATTGAAGATTGTGATGACAAATCTGATGATGAAAAAGAAAAAGAAGAAAAAAGAAAAACATTTGTGAAATTAAATGAAATGTTTAAAAATACTGTTTTACATTCTGCTCAACGCAAAAACCTGTAAAGAAGAGTGTGGAACAGAAACAAAAAGATAAAAAATCGAAAAAGTCTAAAAATGAAAATAAAAGCTCATCAGATAAGTCATCCTATCGTTATGAAAAAACACAAAAATTTAAAATTAAAAACTTACAAAGTGTTGGTAATAAGTGGTGTAGGTTTGACCACAGTGCTTCAAAGCCAAATCCAATTTTTCGGAGGAGTGATGACTACCACAAAGCCAGACAATGCTATGATCTGAGCGTTTGGGGTGAAGGTAGTACATGGTATGATAACAGAGTGTGTTACTCTTGTGGCTATCAAGGACACATTGCTGTTAACTGCCAGAATTGGAGGTTTGAATCGAGAAGATGCTATAATTGCAATATCAGAGGCCACATTGCCAGAGATTGCCCAAGGAGATCGATGGGAAGATCGAGGGTTGAATCTCAGAGAATGGTGAAGAAATCAGTCAACGTCAAGCCCAAAGAACAGAAGGTTCAACAACCTAAAGTTCAGGAAGCAAAAGTAAAACTTTCACAGGGGCAAAAAGACAGACCGAGGAAAAAGTGAAAGAAAGCTCGAGAGTATTTGGAAAGAATTTTGTCCTCGGGTTCATCCGTTGGTAAGAATAAGAGTTTTGATTAATCGACTTCCTCGATTGCACAATCAAGCAAGACGGGTTCATCAGATACAAATTTGAGGACAAAAGAGAAAAAGGAGAAAAAGAAAAGTGTCGGCGATGAATCTGACAGATCAAAGTCAGACAAGCCACACTCAGGCAATGAATCTGATTCCACAAAATCAGAAGAGCCACAACTTGAGGTAAAAAAGGAAGAAACAATTCCTTTAATGAGTGATAAGGATTTTCCACCATTACAAGCCGCGAACAAAAAATCAAAAGGTGTTGATACTGGAAAAATGTTTAATACCAATGTTAAACATATTTTTAGTAAGATGGCTGATGGTAAGGAAAAAGGAGTAACAGAATTTTATGAAGAAAAGAGAAAAGCTCAAAATACGCCTAAGACTGGTCAGGCTTGGGTGTCAAAATTGGTTGGTTAAAATTCTGACTTGCCGGAGCTTCCAGGTTGGTAAGCGAGAAGCAGGTATCGGCATTTTTCTTGAGAAATTCACAGGATGGTAACTGTGATATTTCGATCTACTAGTGGGAAATCAAGGACATTAATTTGTACTTGATTTTCTACAAGTGTTTGTGAAAATTGATCTTATATTGTTAAAATTACAAGATGATGATGTAAACCCCTAACCTTCAAATGGTTGGAAAGCAAACTATTTTTCCAGAAAAACCATTCTGATTAAAACAAACTTAAGTGTTTTGAAATCATAATGGGGAAATAGTTTGTTGTAAGGGGGTGTGTTGATTGACTATGCCGAAACCCTCACGGCTGAACAAGCATGATTACTGTCACAGATTGAGAAACGGTTTTCTAACTGTCAAAATCAATGGGTTGTAAATCATGGGGGTACGTTATATTTTCTGCATAAAGTGTTATATTTTCTGCAAAACAGAGCATGAGATGCAGAAAATGGATGGCGAGACAAAGCTATCAGTATCGGGTTGTCAAATTTTTAATGATTTTGCATTTTAGGGGGAGAAAAATTGTTAGAAAATACAAAAACATTAGAAAATTTGAAAAATACAAAAACATGATAAAATTCAAAAAATTTTGAGTTGTGCGTAAAAAGAGGAAATGATAGTACATCAGTAGACAGTTACAGTATGCTAAAGAATTGTAAAGAATTAATAAGCGTTAAACAGTCTCACTGATGATATGTCAATAGGTTTTTATACACTTAGTAAACTTTTTCGGGATATAAACCTAAATTCAAATACTTGCTTTTTTCATGGGGAACAATACTTGGATATATAGGTAACCCCTGAAATCTCGTTTGAAAGGTCCCATATTCTGAGATACTAGGTCTTTATACTCAGTGATATCTGGGGTATTATTCTGGGACTTCTACTGTATGGAAGTACTGACCTAGTTCCCGAATAATACTTTCTGCAAATGCTTGAAACACAGCATCGCCCTCAGCAAGCTGATGAAACAATAAAATTGATAGTCGTTGCTGTTGTAATCAAAAGATCCTCTAAAGGGGACACCCCAAAAGTCGAGCCGTCATCTCTCTGCTGAACGGAAGTTCTGACCTGAGCTCTCACGGTTTCGCATCTAACCCCTTACAGATATCATCTGTGGTATACTCACCTGTAAGACTGAATATCTGGGATTCTGGATACGGGAGTATATTCAAGAGGTGGGACACATGAATGAGTTTAAGTTCTTAAAACATCTAAATCGTATCCTGAATCAGTTGAAATTTGTAAGAAAATTTAAATGGATCAGTATATCGACAATCTAAGTGAATTGTTTAATTCTTAATGTGTATCTAAGCTCAACGGTACTTGTGACTTGTCAAAAACTGATATGATCCTCTGTCGCATACTCAAAACAAAAAATATTATTTGTAAATATGTATGTACATATTTCTTTACTGCTTTATATTTTCAGAAAATACAAAAAGATTTTGATTTCTGCTTTATTTTCGATAAACCGATGTCTGAGTTGCTGAGTTTCAAAATCTAAGTAAGCTGAGTGTGTTTCTGAAAATAAAACAAGTTCATTAATTTGAAACTTGATATTTCTAGAAAAATTCAAAAACAGTTTGTGATATCTCCAAGGTCATTGACTTGAACTTGGATGATAAACTGTGAGGGAGTTGGATTCTTTAATGCTGCCATATCTGTTGAGTTGATTGATAGGGGGAGTGTATTAGAGAATTTGATTGATAGTTTTAAAATGTTGTTACTTATACAGTGATTGAGTGACTGCAGAATAAGAAAGATCCAGACTACGATCCCAAAAGCAAAGTCTGAGGGGGAGTCTGATGACAAACTGAAAGAGAGGATGAGCTTGTAGCTGGAAAGCTAGGTGTCGATCCCTAAAAGCACGAAAGCTTGACGAGAGGGGGAGCCAGCTGACAAAGGAAAAGTTGATGATAGAGCTAATGATGAGATCTTGGTGAAAAACTCAAAGAGGGAAGATGATCAAGACTGAAGAGGTGGCATTACAGAGAATAGTCACTGAAGACTTCGTCAATATCCGAGGGGGAGTCTGTTAGTGCATTACGTCTATTGACTTCGTCTTGTATCATGTAATTGGATAGGATAGAATATTGTGTGCACGAGGTTCGAGAAACGATATGTAGTGAATTAGCATGTAGGTCCGCTTATATGGACATTGTCCATATAAGCGAACCACACTCATCACACAGGTTCGCTTTTAGGACAGTCCACATAAGCGAACCTTCACCACTATATATAGTGCATGTGTTAGTTCATTTGGCACGGACCTGATTGTGTAACGAAGTGCTGCCAAATTGCTTCCAGGTTGTAAACATTGTCAAGATCAATAAAGAGAAGCATTATATTTAGTTTGAGCATCTGATTCACTGATTCCGCCTTTGAATTAGATAAACGACTCTTCTGATCGACTCATTCAGGGTCAACGACGATCCAACAGTCTTTCGGTTTCATTCATATTCCTATAAAAACTTTATTTCATTTAAAGGATTAAATCCTTTACCTTTCAATGACACATTCAAGGAAAATCGAAATTTTCGGGATTTTTATCCAAAGTCAATTAAAAACTGAAAACTTGGATTATGAAATTGCGAACCAAAATTTTAAAATTGGATCAATACGTCCAATAGAATGAGTATGAATAAAGAATCCATGGATGAAGATATACAAGTAGATTTTTCATCGTAACTAAATCTTCAATTTTTGTTTTGATTTGTAGCGAAAAAATTGAAGCAAAATAGCTATTAAATAATGTCTTTAGTTTACTAGAGACATCGACATATTATTTTAGCTCGGTGGAAATAAAATCCTTTTCCTTAGGACCCTCTCAAATAGAAATAGAGAACGAAGTAACTAGAAAGATTGTTAGAATCGCCTTCTTCTAGAGGGATCATCTAGAAAGCAAGTCGTTTTGAATTGAATATTTTCAAACAAAAAGCTGACATAGATGTTATGGGTATACTTTTTTTAGATGGGTATCATTTTTTATAAGTGGGTTCACATCTTAAATCTAGCAATTTATCCATTTTCCATAAAGGAGCCGAATGAAACCAAAGTTTCATGTTCGGTTTTGAATTAGAGACGTTAAAAATGATGAATCGACGTCGACTATAAGTCTATAACCCCTAGCCTTCCAAGCTAACGATGCGGGTTCGATTCCCGCTACCCGCTCTATATCCTTATATATTTAGTCTATTATCTTACTATATTTATCCTAAATACTCTAACTCGAATTAATACATCATTCATGATTGAATATACAATTCAAAAATCTTTCTTACATAAATCTTACTAGATTCTTATTTTTTTTTTCAAATAAAAGATCAGAAAGTAAAAATACCCAAAAACCACAATGAAAGCGTCCATTGTCTAATGGAAAGGACAGAGGTCTTCTAAACCTTTAGTATAGGTTCAAATCCTATTGGACGCAATTTTTTTCAGATATTTTTAGATTTCGAGATCCAAAAATAAATTTTGAATGATTTGAATCCGAAACGCTTAGAGTACCCCCTTTTTTTTAAAAGGTTGATCAATTTGTTTAGGCTGCTTGTTCCTGAAGTATAAAACGTTCCCTCTGTTCCTGAATAGCTTCTTTCAAAATGGCTCCCGCTTCCTCGGTGAATATCTTGGTAGAAGATATTATTTCTTGAAACTGTGGTTTATTGGTTTTTAAGTAAGTACGTAACTCAACCAGAAATTTCCTTACCTGCCCAACTTCTAATGAATCGAGATAACCGTTTGTTCCGGTATAAATAGTAAGTATCTGTTCTTCTACCGCGGGAGGGGCGGATTGGGATTGTTTAAGCAATTCACGTAATCGTTGACCTCTTGCTAATTGATTCTGAGTAGCTTTATCGAGATCATAAGCAAATTGTGCAAAAGCTTCTAATTCTGCGAATTGTGCCAACTCCAGTTTTTATTTACCGGCTACTTGTTTCATAGCTTTAATTTAAGCTGCAGACCCCACTCTGGAAACAGAGATACCCACATTAATAGCGGGTTGGATTCCAGCATTGAATAGATCGGCAGATAAGAATATTTGTCCATCAGTAATCGAAATTACATTCGTAGGAATATAAGCCGAAACGTCTCCCGATTGGGTTTCAACTACTATTGGTAAAGCGGTCATACTTCCTTCACCTAAAAGAGAACTTAATTTAGCAGCTCTTTCCAAAAGGCGTGAATGTAAATAAAAAACATCCCCTGGATAAGCCTTACGCCCAGGTGGTCTTCGTAATAGATGAGACATTTGGCGATAAGCTTGCGCTTGTTTAGAGAGATCATCATAAATGATTAAAGTGTGTCGTTCACGGTACATAAAATATTCAGCCAGAGCTGCTCCTGTATAAGGAGCGAGGTATTGTAATGTAGCAGGGGAATCCGCCGTTTCGGCTACCACAATAGTATATTTTATCACGCCCTTTTTCTGGAAAGTAGTCACTACCTGAGCCACATAAGGTGCTTTTTGACCAATAGCTACATAAACGCATATTACATTTTGGCCTTGTTGATTTAGAATTGTATCTGTTGCTACTGTTGTTTTACCGGTCTGTCTGTCCCCAATAATTAATTCCCGCTGACCACGTCCTATGGGAATCATTGAATCAATAGCAATAAGCCCTGTTTGAAGAGGCTCATATACAAAACATCAAATAATCCCCAAAGCGGGTAATTTAATTCATCTATATTCAGAAGATGAAATTTCACCTCTACCATCAATAGGTTTAGCCAGGGCGTTTATAACACGACCTAAGGTCCTCACTCACTAGTATCTGAGCAATTTTTCCTATTGCTTTACAGAACTCCCTTCTTGTATCAGCAAACCATCACCCATTAATACAACACCAACACTAGTTGATTCCAAATTAAGAGCAATGCCTATTGTACCCTCTTGAAATTCTACTAATTCACCTGCCATTACTTCATCAAGACCATGAATACGAGTAATGCCATCACCTACTTGAAGTACGGTACCGGTATTTACAATCTTTACTTCTCTATTATATTGCTCAATACGTTCACGGATAATATTACTAATTTCGTCGGCTTGAATGGTTACCATGAGTATTTCTTAATTCTTTTTTGAAAAAAAATAATAAATAAAAAATAATGCCTAAACTCTAAACTAAAGTAGAGGGGCTAGTCCGTTATTTGTTTCATTGCCGCCAATATGCCAATATTGGCACCGATAGTATGTAAATGTAATTTGTTGTTTAAACAACTATTCAGAGTTCCTAGAGCTCCTTGTAAAGCTTGTTGGAAAACCCGTTGTCGGACTTGATTACTGGCCTTTGTTGTTCAAAATTTATAGTTTCATTTTTATCTTACATAAACTAATCACATTTTCGGTGAGTAAACAAGTGTAGAAACACTTGTGTAATAAGAAAATTTCACAAAGAAATATTTTTAGAAAATATGACTAGAAGTTGTAAATATTCAAACTCTTTAAAAATAAAGTTTTTAAAGAACTAATCGCATTTTGGAAGGTAACAAGACTTACTAAGTGCGCTAGTAAGTTACTACATGTTTTTATAAATTTTCAAGTTCATGAGTTTATAGTTTAGGCTTGTTTTGACAAAGTTTGATAAATAGAGGTTGTATGTTGATGATTGATAATTGATTGAATGATTTTACAAAAGAAAATGATATGCTAGTAAGCATGGACACCTCCATTTACAAAGGAAACTCTGGCGAAATTTTTCTAAAATTTCAACACTTAGAAAATATTTTTCTAACAAGTGTTACAAATATATTTCTAACTTGGTTCTCAAAATAAACTTCGCCATGATTTTTATTACAAAAATACTAAGTGCCGGAGGTTGATTTTCGTAAATAAAATTTGATAAATATATATGTAGAATATACATTTTATACTAAAACGCTTGTGTGATTGTTTGTTTATTTTGTGAACTAGTTGTATTTTTAGGATGAAATAATATAACTCATATATACCATAAAATATCGACTCCAAAATAATACTAAAACTCTTACGAAATAAATATTTAGGTTACGCAATTAATATTGCAATAAGAAACGCTAAAAACGTCGCTTATGTAATATTTTGGAAAAATACTCTTATGCGTATATTTTTGGAAAAATATTATTTTGGAGATATCTATGAGGTAAAATAAAATATTTTTGGGAAAAAATATATATATTTTGAATTAAGATGTTTTAAGACAAGTAATTTAAATATATTTTTTCTAAGTGGGACTTAAAATATATTTTTCGAAATTACAAAGTGTACATGTATAAATACCCCCATCCTTGGGAAGGAAATACACATATAAAATACCTAAGAAGTGTGGATACGAAATAGTTGCCTAACTATTTTTCTTAAATACAAAAGTTAAGTTAAAATAATTAATATTATTTTAAGAAGTATAATATCAAAGTAACACAACTCAAAACACTATACCCTAAGCCAAGGCATGGCCCGTTCGTCTAATAGACATTAGTACATGTATGCCGTCACACAGCAGATCGAGTTTGAGGTTGACGTTACAGGATATGCACTTCTGTGAGTTCATGTCCCCCCTTTTCTCTTTACTGTTTTCAGTTTTATACTTCGGGGATGAAATACATGCGACAATTATTACAAACTTTTACTTACATGGTATGGTTAACATAGGGAGGGTTTTTACTACTAGATCATGTGAGGGGTGGGTACAACACTTAAGGCCATCAATCCTTGTTGTTAGGACCGAGGGACATAAGAGTGATAGATCTATTTGGGTGTAGCGAGCCCACACCCGTGAGGCCGGGGCGGCCCATAGAGGTGACCGTGTCATACAGCCGAAGCCCGGTAACAAATTTGCTAGGTTTGAGTCTGCACTTTTTCACACATACCAGTGGCTTTGCAACCCATTGGTGATCTCTTTCTCATTATTGCTACATACCGGGGACTTTTATTCATACATGAAAGGTTTATACATACTCACTTTTACATGAACTCGCTCAACTTTTGTTTATTTTTCAAACTCCATGTATTTCAGGAAATTAATGGATCTGGCGATGTGTGCAATCGTGTCAAGCTGCGTAGGGAATAATGATGTCATCCAGGTTTAGGAGGTGTGACCCTTGCCTGGACGGGTTACACGTCTTTAAACCATGTTTTTATTTAAGTCTTTTGTTGTGTCGTATGAACACGTTTTAATTATGTCGTGGTTGTATTCTGTTTTATGTGTCGACTTTTAAAACAATGATGTTGTGGTAACTTTTAAAACTTAATGAATGGATGACTATCATGTGTTTTATTTTCATATAGCATTGTTATGATTGTGCTATGGTATTAAGAAGTCACACCAAATAAACCCACGCTTCCGCAAAAGCCAGAGTGTGACAGCTTCGTATCAGAGCTTCGATCATAGCGAACTAGGATTCTTTCTCGAGTCTAGACTATGATCACTAGGGCTCTCACGAAAACAATTTTACATTGCATACACTAAACGTCCGGATCCAGGATACAAAATATTTTTTTTTACAAATAAAAGGCACGAATACACTTTTTTCAAAATTCATGGTTTAGTCTTAGAGACTGAGGGAGTTCAGCCTTAGAGGCTGTGGAGGTTCAGCCTTAGAGGCTGGGGAGGTTCAGTCTTAGAGGCTGAGGGAGGTTCAGTCTTAGAGACTGAAAGGTTCAATCTACGATATTGGGGAGGTTTAGTCTTAGAGACTGGGAGGTTGGTCTTAGAGACCAGGGAGTTAGTCTGAGAGGCTAGAGAGTTCAGTCTGAGAAGTTGGGAGGGTAGTCTAGGGAGACTAGGAGAATTACTAGTTTGCTTTATTGTGACTTACATGTTTATTTGATTTCATGTTGATATATGTGCATATATGTGATTGTGTTACAGACACCATGGTTTCTTCTTCCGACACAGGAGTATCAGACACAGTGGACCCTATGGCAGTTGTGTCAGACGATGAGATACCATCAGAGGGAGACGTGTATACGTCAGACACCACGAGTACAGATGACGATGATTTTCAGCCGTTCGCTCTGCCAGACATCGGAGTTGAGATTCAGCCTGCTGATGGTATTCCTGCTGGGGATCTCCCTCTTGCAGTAATCCCTGCTCCCGTTCCGCTTGCTGCTTTCCCCATGGTGGATGTGCCACTCGATGTCGTATTTGATGATGACATTGATCTGTTTGAGGAGGGTCCACCTGAGGACGACTATGAGGGCGGGGCCCCGATTGATGCTGATGTTGTCCTTCCTATTGCTGAGGTCCCTGTAGAGGAGATTCCTCTTGGTTCACCTGTCCCAGACTCGTTGGCGTCTGTGGCATCCGCGTCCCTGCATGAACAGAGTGTGCAGCATCACTCTCCTGACGCTGACCCCGACGTGGCGATGTCAGCTACACCGGGTCTGTCACACGAGTTTGAGTTCGACCATGAGATCGATGACGATTTTGATCCAGTTTTTCCTCCTGACTTCGATCCTGATCATGAGATCGACTTTATTCATATGGACCAACACTTAGAGGCGCCAATGGCTCCCATTGATCCGTTGTTTGACATTCCTGCCGATTTTGATATGGACCTTGTTGACCCTGAGCCTGTGATGGCCCCAGAGCCCGTTGTTGCTCCTGATCCTGCACCCGAGCCCGACCCTGTTCTTGATGATGCATCAGCTCTTGTACCACCCATTGTTGACCTTCCCGTTGTTGTTCTACCAGTGGTGGATGATCATGTTGTTGATGTACCTTTACCGGATCACGTGCCGGCATTGATTGACCGTGCACCCTTCGCCGCTCACATAGATCCTCGTTATGCTGACACCCGCAACGGGTGGATCGAGGATGATGACGACTACCCACCGTTTGTGCTACCTGTCACTCCTCCTGTAGCACCTGTTTCTGCGCCCACTAATATTCCATTGTTCCACCCACACACCACTGACGTCCATCGCACTGATCTTCCCATCACATTCCTCTAGGACATACTGCCACCTCGTCCTGGAGAGGGTTCATCGAGGCAGCCGCCTGTTTCTGTTCCACCTGTACTGTCATCATCTTTTCCGTTTCTGTCACAGTTTCCTCATGTTGTACCACCTACTGCACCATCTTTCATACCATCGAGCGAGCCATTTTTGTGGACTACGCCCCATGTTATGCCATTATCTGACCCGTACCACCCATTTCATGTGGGGTACACTACGGAGGATATACTTGCATCGCTGCAGCTATAGCAGGACGCCCTGAGCCGTCGTATTCAGGAGTTGGAGAGAGCTCCACGTCCGTCTTGTCACTGTTAGACCCCCTTTGCAGCACCGCACACTCCCCGTCCGCTTTCCCCTGATTCAGACATTCGTTTCTTGGCATCTGAGCAGCAGATTGCATATTTGCTGCGCGTCTGTTGTGCACTTGAGGAGGACTGGTTGCACATGCGTCGCTTGCTTTTCTCTCGTTTTCCTCCTCCTCCTCCGCCATCAGCATAGACATTTTTGGTTTGATGGTGGTCGATCATTTTGGTGAGAAAGTCGCGATTGAGCCAACTTATGAAGACTTTGAGAGATCACACTTTTTGTATATGATAGGTGTAGTTTGACTTGTATTTTGAGGGTGATGTGACCCTATGATATCATTCGATGTATGATGTACTATTAAACATGTAAAAAAATATTGTGGTCGTGATTAATGAAGCTCAATGGCAACGTTCTCACTACATGCTTTGTTGAGTTATTTACTTTATGTTATAACATGTGATGTTATGTGATTGATGAATGTTATTACGTACGCATATTATTTACTTACTATGACCTGACCTACATGATCATCTTTTAGAAGATGCCTCCACGACGCGACCCGCGCATGCCTACTACCGAGGCGGAACTCCAAGGGATAATCGCCGCGGCTATAGCTCAGTATGCGGCCTCCCATGTAGAGACAAGTGGAAATATCTCGAACAACAACGTCAATAAAAATCCACCCAATGGTAATGTTAAGTCGTTTGAGATATATTACGTTTTTTATTTTTGTTTTCTGGTCCCGAGACTCTGTTGTGGTTCGCTGAGTGATTCTTATGGATCAATACTCAGGAGGTTACAACTACCACTATGAGGATGATGATTATGAAGAAGAGTATTGTACCATTTGTGGTAATCCTCATTCGGTACAATATTGTGACCTCTTTGAACCATCCCCTTCGTACACACACTATGAGGAGCCCAGGTACGAGCCATCCACTTCATACACATACTATGAAGAACCAAGGTATGAACCTTCTCCCTCATACTCATATCTTGATGAACCAAGGTATGAGCCTTCATACTCATACTTTGAGGAACCAAGGTATGAGCCATCACCTTCATATACTTATTATGAGGAATCATGGCGTGAACAACCCACCTCATATAAGTATTATGAAGAACCAAGTTACCACCCTTAATTCATATACTTACAATGAGGAACAATGGTATGCACCATCTACCTTATATGAGTATTATGAGGAACCAAGGATCGAACTTCTGAACTCAAGCTTTGAGGATCCATATTCTACTCACTTTGACGAACCACCAACTATCTCACCCGTAGCCGAAAAGATAATAGAACACCTTAAAACTATCGAGTGCTATATAAAAGAAGCCCACGCAAGGGAAGAGGAATCCCGCGCAGGGGAAGAGGTAATATGTACTAAAGAAGTGATAGTTGAAGAGGTAAAAATGGAAGAACAAGTAAGTGAAAAACCGACACATGAGTTAAACAACGAAAAAGGTGAGTCTAACAACGTTAAAATTCAAGAAGAGTCTAATTTTCAAGAAACTAATCTCTTGTCACCTTCTTTCGAAAATCATTGTTTAGTGCCTACTCATGCTAAGTTTTTAAAAGAGTTAAACACTAACACTAAAATTGACGAAACGGTAAGCATTAAGTTAACAAATGATCAAACTATGCTAATAAAAGATGATCCATTTGAAATTAACATTACACCGATTCCATGTTTCTTTCCAAACTCCTTTATTAGTAATATTACAATTGATAAAGATCTTTGTGTTAATATAATGCCAAACTACATTTTCGAAAAATTAAGTATTGGTGAGTTTTCTCCACTTCAAATACTAATTTTTCTATCTAATTGGAAAACATTAAAATCAATGGGAGTAGTTGAAGATGTGTTAGTCTAAACAAATCAAATGGTAATCCCAACCGACTTCGTCATCCTTGATGATGCCCCGTTAGTGTTGGGATGACCTTTTGTAAGAACCCACGAAGCTTTGAAAAATCCGAAGCATAACAATCTACCCATTCAATTAGGGGCATTCAAACGAAGTGTCGATCTTGAGCATTCAATGAAATATCCAATCGGCAATGATGACCCCCTAATTGAAGATGAAGCTGAGCTACCCGATACAAACGGAGAAATAGACCACTTTGTTGCAGAAGAGGTCGCCATTGAACAAACCTTTTTGGTTCTTGATCAAAATGAGCAACCAAATAAGGAGTCACCTAAAGACCCACCACTTGAGCTCAAAGAACTCCCAAAAGGTTTGGAATATGCTTTTCTCGACAAGGATGGTAAGTTACTTGTAATTATTTCGTCAAAATTAACTAGTGTAGAAAAAGCAAAATTGGTCACACTTTTGAAAAAACACAAAAACGCGATCGCTTGGAAGCTTGTAGATATTAAAGGAATAAGCCCTTCCATGTGCACCCACAAAATTTTAATTAATGACTACTATAAATCGGTGATACAACCACAATGTAGAGTAAATCCAAACGTCCAAGAAGTGGTGAAAAATGAAGTCATCAAATTACTTGACGCCGGACTCATTTACCCAATTTCCGATAGTCCTTGGGTAAGTCCCTTCCAAGTAGTTCCTAAGAAAGGAGGTATGACGGTGGTCACTAGCGAAAAAAATGAATTAATACCAACAAGAACCATCACCGGATGGAGGGTTTGTATAGATTATCGTCAATTAAATGAGGCAACAAGGAAAGACCACTTTCCTTTACCTTTTATTTATCAAATGTTAGAAAGATTATCCGGTCACAAATTTTATTGTTTCTTAGATGGTTTTTCAGGTTACTTTCAAATACCGATAGCACCCGAAGACCAAGAAAAGACAACATTCACATGTCCCTACAGAACTTTTGTTTATCGACGCATGCCTTTTGGTCTATGTAATGCCCCCACAACTTTTCAACGTTGCATGGTGGCCGTCTTCCATGACATGATAGAAAAGACTATGGAAGTCTTCATGGACGACTTTTCTATCTTTGGAGATTCATATGATCAATGCCTCAATAACCTTGAATGAATGCTATCTTGATGTGAGGAAACTAACCTCGCCCTTAATTGGGAAAAATGCCATTTCATGGTAACGGAGGGAATAGTACTCGGTCATAAAATCTCAAGCGAAGGAATGGAGGTTGCTCGAGCTAAAATAGATACTATTTCTCGATTACCACCCCATCCTCTGTTAGAGCCATCAGAAGTTTCCTTGGGCATGCCGGATTTTATAGGCGATTTATCAAGGACTTTTCTAAAATAACAAGACCTTGAAGGGGTAAGGTCCCAAAAACCTCATAAAAAGGATGTGAGACCATACCACCAACTGACCTTTCAACCTTTTTAACCTTGCGCAGCCGCGCATTAGTCTTACAAAAGGAAGAAAGAAACCAACAAGCAATAGTCGCGCGCCCAAAGGGAAGCCTAAACCCTTGCGCCACTTTCCATTTAGCAAAGGGTTAAAACCCTGAGATCAATATGTCCGCCCAAATATCCAAACTTGGATATTATTTTACCCAGACTTGGGATCTATTCAGCTGTGTGCACACTGTAAGGTGTCACACCAGATTACAGCAGTAACCTTCTAGAAGAAATATGATCGTGCACCACCCAGACGGTTATAACCGTCCGGACACGTGTCATCATCACAAACATTCCTGAAATCACAACGATAGCATGTAATTGGAGAATGATCTCCACTTAAACCACTTTCCACGTGGCAATTCCCCAACCATAGATCAAGTCATGATCCGTGTGCATTCACATCAGGATCAAAGCAACTTAATGAAGATCAAAAGGACTTAACGGAAGGAAAAATAACCGCTACGGCGTTAGCATCTTCCGTTATCTTTTCAGTAACAGATTTTCCCTCCCAAACTCCCGGTTATAAATAGGAGAACTCTTCAGGTATAAACTCAGATCTCATTTTCACTACTCAAATAATTTTATCTTCTCCATTACAAATACTTATTCTCACACCGGAGTCGGGTCAAGGAGAGAACTCTCTTCTCCCCTTGACGAGGCTAACGGTGCTCTGTTTTGCAGAAATCACCGGAGAAGGAACTCGGCTGCAACTGAATCAATCGAGAGAGAACTAACCTTTTATGCGGATTCAGATCCCCTAGATATCTCGGTTCCGACCATTTATCTAGTGTTTCTTCATTGGCGCCCACCGTTTTCTCAGTTTTTCTAGTTTCTATCTCGTTTCGATTCAGTTCATCTCATTTTTCTGTTTTTGCACATGGCAGAAAATTCATCTTCTCACCGACAACCTGGTCCTCGACCAAATGTCGGAAACAATTTACCAGTAGAAGGGATGGTTGAAGAGGCCTCAGACGATAATGAGGTTCAATCTAATGGAGCAAATGACCCTGTTACTCCAGGGATATTTTCCATAAATCCCGCTCAATCAATTTTACCACCGGGGGAAACTCCGATATCATGGTATGTCCGGTCACAAGGGGCATTAAATGCAGTGTACACGCAGTTGTGTGCTCAAACGGCTCCCGTAACACAATCACGAAGACCGGGATCTAGAGCTCATGCTTCCCAGCGAGAAGAATCAACTTATGATGGTACAAACAGCTACCAGAGACAACACCATGAATCACAACCTCGTCAAAGGCAATCAGTTCATGATAGGTTGGGTTCCCCATGGGATGCTCATACCGATGAATCTGATCAAACATATCGTTTGAGTGCAAACACCAGCGTATTCAACAGACTACACCCAAACTCTAACAAATCCAGGCCTCGAGCGGTTTACAACCCTGAGGCAGAGCATAATTATGACTTAGTTTACCGCCCAGCAGAAGCAGCGGAAAACTCGAAGTTTATACTGGAAATAGCTCTGGCTCTGTTAGAAAGGGCAAAATTACCATCTAACGTCGGGAAATTCAATGGGTTAACTGACCCCGACGATCATCTAAGAATTTTCACCAGCGCAGGGTTGGTTGGCGGTTGGACTCTTCCGCTTTGGTGTCATTTGTTTGTTCAAACATTAACTGGGCCAGCGCGAATCTGGTTTGATAACCTTCCGACGGGGCAAATCGAGTCATGGAAGGACCTGCGCCAAAAATTCTTAACACACTTCAGCCAGCAAAGGCGTTCCATGCGGGATACATCCGATGTCATGAACATATGGCGACGAGATGACGAGAATCTGGAAGATTTTATAACCAGATATAATAAGGAAGTGTTGGAGATCGGGGATGTTCACAAACAGCTAATCCGTGCTCAGTTTAAGTACGCGGTTAGATGTGACGACATGGTCAAAGTGTTATCCGGAACAGAGGGCCTTCCCAAGAGTTGGGAAAAGATAATGGCGGCGGCCAAGGTTTATGCGCAGACGGAGAAAAACCTTACTACAAATAGGCCACCACCACCACACAGCAGGCCCACAGACTTAAGTGCAACGGGCGAGCGAAGATTCAAAAAATCATGGCGCGAGTCATCCGGAAGTCGCTCCTCTGAAGATGCTCGCGCAACAATTAACAAACTCTCTGCTCAAAGAGAAAACAAGCATGAAAATAGGGAGAGGCAGTGGACCCCCCTAACAAAGACCCCGGCGGAAGTTCTGAGTACCGAGGATTATCAGTTCAAACCGCCAATCCCGATGAAGAGTAAACGTGGTCAAGACCTAGCGCAATATTGCGAATATCATAAGGATACTGGGCACACCACAAACAACTGCATTTCCTTGCGCACTGAAATAGAGAAAGCCCTCAAAAATGGGGAATTTACACATCTACTCCAGAATATGCGCAAGGAGATAAAGCAGATTACCCGGGGAGAAGAAACCTCCAACAAACGGGCAAAGACTTAAGGGACTCTGTAGAGTTCCCCGCAGAAAGAAACATCAAATATGGCGAAACTATCAGGGAGTAAGTTAAGTTCCATCTAATTATTAAGACTTTGTAACGCCTCTGAGCTTTATCCATGAATAAAATTGCAAAGTTTCTATCATTTGTGTTTACAAAATGCATGCAATTTCTTTTTAGTAAGCGCAAAAACATTATGGTAGTATAACATAAGCTCCATACGCGGTCAGTGACTACCTCACAAACGACCATAAGCTTCACACATGAGCTTCGTACCAACTTTATTCGCCTTACTTAAGTAAAAGCAATTGTACTCATGCAAAATATTGTAAAGACATTCAAACAAATAGAAACATATTGCCTTCAGTGTACAAATACGCCCTGAAAAGATTCAAACACGGCAGTGTTTCGAGTTTTTACACAAACAGCGCAACAAAACAAGGATATACATCCCACAAAAAGAAAGGGGGAAATACAAATTGTTCAAAAACAAATTTCACCCTACTCTAAATCTTCATCCGCATCAGGAAAGATTTCTTTAAGCTGCGCTACCGGATCATCCGACTGCAGCGCCACATTTATCAACTCCATAACTGGAAGTTGTAAATTATTAACCTCTGCCTTCAGAGAAGCAAGCGCAACGGCAGTATCTACGCCAAAAGCAGCGGACTTGCTATTATCCCAAGTAACTTTCAGCGCACTAGTTACATGTTGAGAGCATTCTGCATAACCTTGCGCGTAACCATCCCGCCGCGCGGCAACCACTAAATCAGCAACAGTCTTATCCAGCTCTTTAGAGTTCAATACAGATTCAGCAACCTATGAAATCAATCGACATTGGTAAAATAAAAAAAGAGCAAAAGCAAGCGCATATATAAGGGAGGGATCTTACACAAGCAATCCCACGATCCTTCAACCAGGTCATATCGTTCTTTAAAGGCTCAAGCTCGCTTTTCGCTGAAGCCCGCGCCGTCTCTGAATTTTCCAGTTTCTCTTCAGTCTCAGTCAAGCGGCGAGAGGATTCAGCATGTTCGGAACGCGCAAGCTCCAGGTCCTTTTTCAGTTGTTCCTGGTCAGAAACCAAAACAGTAAGTTCCTCTAGTTCTTTATCTCTAATGGCAAGAGTGCTTAAAGGTTGTACCTCCCGTTGCTCACTTCGTTCCCTATGAGAACGCGCTTCTACCAGCGCAGCCTCCAAGTCAGCCTTCTCTTTCTTCAATCTTTCAACCTCCGCATATTGATTCTTCAGCTTTTCGACATCAGGTTTGAGGTTATTAATAATAATGCGGAGATTTGCTTTCTCCGCATTATCCTTTTCACAAATTTTCTTCCAATTTTTACGTTCTTCAGAAAGGAGAGCAGCTTCAGCTTCGGCCCTTCTCTTCCAACCAGCAACAGACCATTCCTCAGTCTTGCGCTCAGCCTCAAACTTGGCTTGATCATCTTTTAATTTAGCCATCAATTGAGCCAGACGTTTCTCATCATTGGAAAATTTCTTCTGAGCCGCCATGAAAGATTTCTGCTCTTTATGCATATTATACCACTCCCGAACAATACGGTGGGTGGTAGAAACATGAGAGGCGGTCTCAGCAACATAAGACTGATAGGCCTGTTCACAAGATCGGCTTTCCGAAACTTGACCTCCCCAGGCGGAAATATCCCTTGCAGCCAATCTTGGCACGCATGCCAGTCCGCAAAAGTATCTCCTTTCTTCAAATTCCAAACAGGGGCGTGAAGGTCAGCAGCATCCTTCTCCGAATAGCTCCGATAGTAATAATCTCCCAAAGTTTCCTCTGGGCGGATGGGAGATTGTTTACTAACACCGGCAGACGAGTCTTGCTCTTCAACCGTCATCCTCTCAACATGCTCCGGCATAGTATCTGAAGGCGAAGGAGTAGGAATTTTTTCAGTTGCCCCTTCCCCTTGGTCTTGCGTAACCACCTCGGGGGTCGAAGGATTATCCGTATCATCCACCTTACCTAGGCCAGCATCAGCAGACCTCTCGGTTTCAACAGACTTTTCCGCGTCATCTACACCCTCCGTAGCAGCTGCAAAAGCATGCAGAGGGGTAGGAGGAAGTTCTTCATTCACCACAGATTGCACGTTTGTGGGAGTTGGAACAACAGGAGCCGCTGCAAAAATAAAAAACTGTAAGAATCTAATCCATAAAAGGAAACAAGGGAAGATGCTACTTACCAGGAACGGATTCCGTAACAAAGGCATCAAGATTCCCTCTTCGGGTAATTTTCTTTCTCTGAACCTTTTTAGGAGGTTGATCTTCCGCATCAGTATCAGTTTGTTTCCTTTTGTTCGCCCCCCTTCGCACCAAATGCTCAGGGCTGGATTCCAAATCAATTGGATCTTCTGGGTTGGATGGAGGAATATCAGAAGAATCCTTCGGTTCTGGTTTCGGTCGCCTAATAGTAACTGCAGGCGCAAGACCCTCCAAAGTATCAGAAACCACCACATAATCACACTTGTCAGAAGAACGGCGCATACCTTTCTTCTCAACATTTTTAGCCTTAGAAGATTGAGTCTTCTCCGCATCGCCTTTCTTTGGCGCGACATTACTAGTCATCACACGCCTTTTCTTCTCAGGGCCTACGCCCAAATTTGACAACTCACCTATAAAGCGCAAAGAACAATTCACTCAAATGCGTAAATAAAAAGTAAAAGCAAACAGTACGCGCAATCTTACCTACACCAGCAGCAGGCTGTTCAGACAAATCTGTGTCCCGCGGAAGAGAAAAATTCCTCGCAATACGATTATACCAAAGCTCTTCATCAAGCTTTTTCTTAATGGTACCCATCTTTCCTCCTTATCTCTTATATGCAACAACATACAAAGCAACAACTGCAAAAAACAAAGGAGAGCATATTCAAAAAAAAAAAAAAAAAAAAAAAAAGAGAGAAGAAAGGGGGTGAACCCAACCATACCATGACCTCCCTCTGTATACACAGGCTTGTCGTCCCGGTCCATCTTCCAATTCAAGCTCATACCAGCCCCAACAAGGGCTCTCTCCGGCAAAATAATATTAGGAATTTCTTTCAAATCTTGATACCAAGTTTCATCAGAAGGGGTCCGGAGTGTTTCAACGGGAACATCTTCTTTCCCCCTTAAAACCATCCTCACTCCGGCCTTAATAAAGAAGATTGTTTGCTTCCAATCATGGAAAGATTTTGGGGGATGAAGCAAAATTTTCTTTGCAGAAGCTCTCTGAACAAACGAATAGAACCCCTGGGTACAGTGCATTTGATGGAAAACCCTAAATCGGGGAACGGTCGGCTCAATATGCATAGTCCGACACACAAACTCAAAATGTCGAACCCGGACCATGCCAATAGGATGCAGTTGAGAAAGATGAATATTGTAAAACTCAAGAATTTCAAGAAAGAACTTCGCCACAGGCAAATGAAAGTTGCCATCACAGAAAAAATCCCAAAACAGGGTAATATACCCGGCCGGGGCATCTGCCGCTGTCTGCCCCTCTTCAGGGAACAGAGCGCCCCAACTTTCTGGAAACTTGAAATTTTGAACTAAACCGTCAAAAGACGCTCTCGACCACTTCAACGGTGGAAGTTCAGTCGACATCTCTTCGGTAAGACCTTCTTGATGTTCTCCGGTTGACATAAGAAAGGGAATAGGGGATTTTCAATAAAAGAAAAAGAAGGGGAAAAGTTTTCAACAAAACAATGATGGCACAAAGAGGTTACCCAAACGTTATATACTTATCGCAATAAATAGCATTGGTAACTGTCACAGCGACTTTTCTGGGTATCACTGTAACACCTCGAAAAATTTCGTCCAATAATGTCTTGACACGTGTCATAAGGTTCCGGTATGTGAAAACAAACTTTAGAGGGACTAAAAGTGACAAACAGTGAAAACTATGGAACGTAAGGGTCCAAAGTGTCAACAATGGATAAATAGACTCTATGATAACCCTACATAATGTTTATAACCTTAAATGGATGGTTCATGGATCATACGACGCGGAAATTGCACAAAAGTGAGGAATTACAAACTATAGGGGCCAAAAGTGTCAACATGTTGAATTTATACCTCTGAGTGAACTTTTGGCAGACCCGAAGCATTGTAATGCTAAAATATACTCACTAGAATATGTGGTAAAAATTTCATGAAGTTTCGATAACGTATGAGAAAGTTATGGCCAAAACCGTACTTGAGGGGTTAAAAGCGTCAACGTCGAATTTCATGGCTTTTCGGTTGAGCGCAAAGTTATCCGAGGACATTACCATGTTGGTAAATGTCCCAAGGTTCTTAGAAACCAAGTTTGGGGGTTTACGAGTCAAGATAAGTAGCCGAAACATCGCGTACAAGAACAGGGACCAAAGCTGCCAAGTATGTAATAGTTTGACAGCAGCAGAAGCCAGGCGACCCGCCTGGACAGGCCTAAGCGGGCCGCGACCCAAGCCCAGATGCAGTAACTCGCGAATTCAGCCATTTGGGTCCGAATTTTGTGTGCATTCCAGCTGTTAGCACCTCCAAAATGCTCCAATAAATGGCCATGCATGCCTAGGCTACTGTGAGCTTGCTACAACCTCTGAATTCTCCTTATAATTAGATTATTCTTCACATTTGGGGCACTTGCATTGTAAACAAGAACTCTCTCACACTTGCAAGAACACTCTCAAGACTTCTGGAGCATTTCTGAACGTCAAGGCAGCCTCTAAGGGTTAACTAAGCTTCATTAGGACCTTGGTAATCCTTTATATCATTCTATAACTCGTTCTAGCATAGATTAATTGTTAAAAGTCAAACCGTTGTTCATATAATTTGACTTTTCGATTAAACGAGTTTGGCTCTGTCATTTCTCAAATTGAAACCACTGATATGTTGGTATTTATGTGGGAAGCAAACCCTCAAAAGGGTATTCTCTGATTTCCACTTTATGCATGCTAATTGTCGAGTCAAAGGTGTTATTAAAAAAGTCAACAGAAATCGTTTTTGCGAAATATAGCTCAAATGGTAATGTAGATGACATGCAATCAGTTTGATCATCAAAAATAACTTATAATATATGTAAGAATGTGTTTCACCATAATCAACTCGACAATCTATAGTATAAATACGAATCGGAACCGAAAGTCTTGTAGAACGACTTTTTCGTAGACTATCGATTCGGATCCGTACATGCATGTTTGAGATCTGTATTGAAGCCTATTTTTGACCATTTTTATTTTGGTTAAACTTTCTGGAATTTTTATATCTCGAGTCTATACTTAGCCGATTCATTTGCATGTTTCCGATTTATGCTTAAAGTTGACTATTTTGCCCTTTTTGATATAAAACGTGATTTTTGGAAAAGTGAAAGAGTAGAAATCTTTATTACTAATTTATAAACTTGCACCGAAAATTTGAGATCAGTTAGTGGTCCAGATTTTGAGTTATGACCGATATCGTAAAACTATATCTTAAAGTTACATAAACGGCGCATTTCGCGTATAACTCATTTCAGGCCACGTTTTGATATAAAACTTTGTACCCACTGATGTTATATAATATTTTGGGATTTTTGATGATTTTTATTTAATTTTTTGGCTGATCGTATCATAGATCGCTTAGTCGATTCGGTTAATGCCGGTTTTGACCATTTAAGCCATAAAATGAGTTTTACACATTCTTTTGACCCGAAACCTTTTTCTACTGATTTTATAAGTTAAATAAATTATTTTGAGCATTCTGGAAATATAAAAATCTCAGCTTTCTTTTAAAAACCCGGAAACGGCTCTAAGTCGCATTTTTAGCGTTTTTAGCGCATAGTAAGCGTTATACTCATTTTAAACATATAAGACTCATACCTACTGATGTATCTAGTATATTTTCATATAATAACAGTAGGTATAAGTATATGAACCCAGATTTCCAGTTTTGGCATTTTTAGCCCTTGTGAAATTACTAAAATACCCCTACGGTGCATAGTTTGATTTTAAATGATGAGTTTGGTATATGGGTCATACCCTACTGTTATAATATGTTAAATGGAGTATATTTACTGTATAAACCAGACCCGAAACTCAGATTTCTAATATGACTCTTTTAAATGACCAAAATGCCCTTCTAAGGCATAAATTGAGTTTAAAATCATTCGGGGCATAATAGAACATAACTTACTGATATTATATCATATTTAAAGCATATTATCTCAGGGAACTTGCATTTGACTCTTTTGGCCACCCGTAACGCCCTTTTTGCGTTCGGTTCGGTTTACGTAACTAGTTTGCGTAAATTGACCGAAACGGGTCAAACGTTATCATTTTTGTCTCAAAATCCAGAATGTATTTAGTATACCCATATTATACAAGTATTCAAACTTGTCGGGTCTAAATCACATTCTATCCGGTCTTTCGCTTAATCGTGCGCTTGTACCGTATCGTCCTTAAAACTAACCGGTCTAAGCTAAAGCTTAAATAAAAGACCCGTTAGGAATCTAATAGGTTATTATAAACCTTTGTTCCAGATTAGGAGGCCCAGTAAAAGCTACCTACACTTGCCATCTGTGATTCATACTTGCTCAGGTAAATACATTTTGACTTATTTTCCCTATACGGGCTTGGGGTACGGTATATAGAATACCGCTTGATCGAGCGCACAAATCCTGCGCCCTTGGGGTGTACAGTCTTGAATAGTTTGTTCGACTCGTTTAAACAGTTTTGTTTTACTTTAAGGGTTTGGGGGGTTATTGACCGTGTCCCGGATATCCTTGGCATTATCTTACGAGATGGCCACGACCAGAGCACGGGGTGTAGGCGTACACCCGACGTGTATAACTCTTTAATGTGGTGTGTCATTTAATCTTTAGCCCGGACAGCAGATCCCGGGCCACCAAATGTACGAGTAACATGTAATTCGTTCACAAGTTTATATTGCATAATTATCCCAAGTTAATAAAAATATTTATGCCTTGTGCATTTAAATCAATTTAAATCATTTTCAAAATGAGTCAGTTGATTTGTATTTACCAGTGTAAACTGACGTATTTTCCCAAAAGGTTAAGTGCAGGTACTAAACGAAATAGGCTGGCTGTTTCCTAAGAGCGTCCATTATAGTCTCGCAAGCTCGGACGACAAATAAACTGTTGAACAATTTATCTTATTTATTTGATCCGCCTGTGGATCCGTTTCAACTAATTATGATGTTTATTAATACATTTTATATAAAGTTGAAATGAATCTATTTCTGCTTCCGCTGTGCATTATTATATTGCGTTGTCTGTCTATGACGATGCCAACCACGTCACGGTACCCCACACCGGGCCCACCGGTGACACGTGGAGATCGGGGTGTGACAGGTTGGTATCAGAGCCAACGCTGAGTGAATTAAACACTAGTCTTTTGTGTTTGATCTCAGTTACACAATTGCACATTCCTCGATTTTCGAGTCTAGACAAAGAACTTAGGAAATGTTCAAAATTTCGTTTATTTTCATTTTCATTTTTCTAACTTTGTCTCATATATATATTTTTGTTGTGCAACTTGTTTGATTTTTGACAGGTTCATCATGCCGCCACGTATGCGAGGACGAGGAGGATTCGCCACATCACATGACCACGAGGCAGGGCCTTCGCACAGGCGAGCCCCATCAGCATCGCACAACACTACTGCCCACGATCTTTGGAGATCATTTGCTGAACCAGCCAGGCACTCGGTATCACTGAGTACCTCACCATCCCTACCTCACTCCTTTGGGCCACATTCTGAAAATGGGCCCCACGACTCCCATGGATCTTTTATTCCATTACACCAGTCACCTCACCACTACCCAGCACCAGTTTATCAGGGCCTGTATAACCCTGATGCCTATTTGGATGAACCAGTGGGTCATAACCCACTAGGACCTGAAGACCACTTCTCTAGTGGTAACGAGATGGAGGTCGACGAGGACACTGACCCTTCCCTGCCACCGTCCGGCACGCCTAACCATCCCATTGAGATATCGGATGGGTCACCATACAGGGGATCACCATTCAATGGTGTTGACAGCTACGAGGAGAGATTTAAGCAGCACGATTGGTTTTATACCCCCAGCCACCACAACTCTCCCATGCACCAGTCTTATCACGGTTCTCCCGTGCACTCTCAGCACCACTCCCAGCAGCAGCAGCAGCTTCAGCAGCCGCCTTTGCAGCAGGACCCATCTGAGGCCTTTTGGCGCGACGTGGTCACTCTGTCGCCACCACCACCACCAGTTTTGCCTCCTCCGCCTCAGAGGCCAAGGAGGAACGCGCGTATGTCTACGCGAGGAGGGATTCGCATTGCCACCCCTCGACATTCAGGTAGCGGCCGCTACTCGCTGCTCCACGAGGAGTCAGAGATGGGAGAGTCTCAGCATCCCGTCTCAGAGGTTACTTCTGCGACTATTGCGCCACTACCGCCGCAGAACTTTGGAGAGCCCATCCCTGCGTATGCTAGCGCAGCACAGTTCAACCCTTTCGAGCCGACTTTTCCTCCCGGTTATGATTATACGGGAGATCCCTACTGGTTAGCCTCAGGCTACAACCCTCTCAACCAGGAGAGTGCTTTTGGAGGTCCCTGGGTTACGGGACAATCAGCTTTTGGATTCCCACCGCAGGGATACCAGCAGCCGCAGCCTCCACAGCCACCGCAGTATCAGCCACCGCCGCCGGCGCCGATGATGTCGCCACCGCAAGTCCAAGAAATCCTGCAAGGGATACACAACGTGCGACGGGAATTGCAACATGATCGCCGACACAACCGCGGTATGTTCAAGAAGATGGTTGACTTGATTAAGGGTAAGAGTAAGAAGGATTATTAAATCCTTTGGTTGTTAGCTCATGTACTCATGTCCCTGCGAGGACATTCATTCCTGTATTCTACCCCTGCGTGGGTATATTTCCCTTATTTTACCCCTGCGTGGGTATGTTGTTTCTGTTAGCCCCTGCGTGGGTTTGTTTTGTCTGTTTGTTTGTTTTGTTGTTGTTGTTTGGTTTAGCCCCTGCGTGGGCATGCTATTTAAGTTGAAAAGTCCCGTTTAGGGCAAAAGTTGTACTAGTTTACTTTAATTAAAATGGTTAATTTAAATTTTTCTTCATTTTATTTATGTGCATGAATATAATATTCAAATAAATGGAAAATATCAAATTTTTATTTGATTTGCCATTTTAATAAGAATCTTAGTAAGGTAGAACCTAGCTTGAATGTCTTATTAAAAGGCCTAGCCAATATGGTAAAACCTGGTTGAAAAGATTCAAATTTCTGTTAACATCTGAAAACATGTTAACATTCTTGACTAAGCGTGATTCGTAAAATCACACATGTCACCCTTTTTAATAAATTATCTACAGATTATATCTATATACAAGTCTGATTATGACTTGATACCTACGGGTTATGACTATGTCATATAAAGCAAAAAGGCAGTTGTGGTCTATGACTCCCTGCCAAGTAAAGGATTATTTGTTTAATTATACAATGCTAATCCTATAAAAATCTAAATTTATAATTTAGAAGTTGTCCGAAGTGACTAGGCCTATTGTGCCAATATATATATTTCATTCCATAATATAGTTGCTAATAAAAGCCCTGAATGAAATTAAATAAATTAACTATTATGATTCTTAATATCATGGTTAATAAATCGTCTATAACGATAATACTGTTAGGTTTCTAAATAAGACCTTGTCCTTTTATGTAGCTTAAAGCTACATGGCCAAATTGGAGGAGACCAACAGTCATTCTGGAGAACACCCAGATGATACAAAGATTCACGTCACTGGTGCGGAACTGCAAGCGCTGGTTGAAAACGCTGTTGCCAAAGCTATGGATAGGCAATTCAGAGAATCTAGCTGGACTCGGAGTAGGACCCGAACTGTAACGCACGTCAAGCCCAAGACTCATTCAGAGGCTCCTAGTAAGCCACCTTCTAAGAAGAATGAGCCGAAGAAGGATGAGGAGGATAATCACTCCTCCAACCACAGCAGTATTCCTAAGCAAGAAATCAAGCTGAAGCATGATACGCACAGCAAGTCCTGTACGTACAAGTATTTCGTTTCATGCAAACCCAGGGATTTTACTGGGGAAAAAGGAGCAGTTGACTGCATGACATGGATTGATGAGATGGATACAGTTGTTGATATCAACGGGTGTGCTGATAGGGACGTCGTGAAGTACGTGTCCCAGTCATTCAAGGGAGATGCTCTAGCATGGTGGAAGTCTCTTCTACAAGCCGCTGGTAAGGCCGCTCTGTACAGCTTGACATGGGATCAATTTGTAGCCCTAATCAAAGAGAATTTCTGCCCGCAGCACGAGGTCGAAAGGATTGAGTCGGATTTCGTATCTCTGGTAATGAAGAACCTCGATTGTCATGCATATCTTACTACATTCAACACCTTATCTCGATTAGTGCCGTATTTGGTGACCCCGGAGCCGCGTAGGATTGCTCGATTTATTGGGGGTCTGGCACCAGAGATCAAAGCGAGCGTTAAGGCATCAAGGCCTACGACATTCAGATCCGTAGCTGATCTATCCCTCTCCCTCACTCAAGATGTAGTCAGATTGAGAGCTATAAAGAGCTCAGAGGAAAACAAGAGGAAACGTGAGGATGACACCTCACGAAGATCGGAGAAACGACACAGAGGGAACAACGACCATAAGAAAGGGTCGGGATTTAAGAAGGGAGATCATCAATCGGGTGAAAAACCCAGATGCAAGATCTGCAAGAGACACCATTTTGGGAAATGTCGTTTGGAAGCGAAATCCCAGTCTCACGAGAAACGATGTGGAATCTGCAAGTCCACAGACCATAAAGCCTTAGATTGCAAGAAGATTAAGGATGCAACTTGTTTTGGTTGCAACGAGAAAGGGCACATCCGGCCAAATTGCCCAAAGAATGCAAAGAAAGCTGACGACAGAAAGAAGACTAATGCGAGGGTCTTCAGAATGGACGCTAAAGAAGCAGTCCTTGATGACAACGTCATTACAGGTACTTTTCTTGTAAATGATGTTTTTGCTAGAGTCCTATTTGATTCAGGAGCTGATAAGTCATTTGTAGATGATAAGTTTTGTAAATTGTTAAACCTTCCTGTTAAAACCTCAAGTGTGAAATATGAGGTGGAATTAGCCGATGGAACCATAGAAACCGCCTCGACTGTTCTAGATGGATGTGTTATATCCATTAGGAATCATTCTTTCCCGTTATCCTTGCTTCCCTTTAAGCTAGCTGGATTCGATATAGTGATAGGCATGGATTGGTTAGCGCAAAACCAAGCCCAGATTGTGTGCAACAGAAAGCAAGTAGTAGTGAAGACTCCGTCTGGTGAGTCACTCACTATTCAAGGAGATACCCAGCATGGATTGCCTGAGCAAGTGTCCATGCTCAAGGCATCCAGATGCATGCAGAAGGGATGTGTCATTTATATGGCACCAGTTACCATTGATGAGCCGAAGCCGAAGATTGAAGATATCCCTGTTATCTCAGAATACCCTGAAGTATTCCCTGAAGAACTACCCGGTTTGCCACCGGATAGGCAAGTGGAGTTTCGGATAGACATCATTCCAGGCGCTACGCCTGTAGCAAGAGCACCATACAGATTGGCACCAACGGAGATGAAGGAGTTGAGGACGCAGTTGGATGACTTGTTAGCTAAAGGTTTTATTAGACCTAGCTCGTCTCCTTGGGGAGCGCCAATCTTGTTCGTTAAAAAGAAGGATGGATCGATGCGTCTGTGCATCGATTACCGTGAGCTTAACAAGGTCAGTATCAAGAATAGGTACCCGTTACCCAGGATCGACGATCTGTTCGATCAGTTGCAAGGAGCAAGCTATTTCTCCAAGATCGACCTGAGGTCAGGTTATCATCAGCTAAAGGTCAAAGACGAAGATGTGCACAAGACAACGTTTAGGACTTGTTATGGACATTACGAGTTCCTAGTGATGCCGTTTGGGCTCACTAACGCACCAGCCGCATTCATGGATCTCATGAATCGTGTATGCAAGCCCTATCTAGATAAATTCGTTATCGTCTTTATTGACGACATCCTTATCTACTTGAAGAGCCAAGCTGACCATGAGAAACACCTTCGTTGTATTCTCAAACTTCTGCATCAAGAGAAGCTTTATGCCAAATTTTCGAAGTGTGAATTTTGGCTTCGAGAAGTCCAATTCCTTGGACATGTAGTAAGAGAGCGTGGTATCCAAGTAGATCCCGCTAAAGTAGAAGCATTCATGAACTGGCAGGAGCCGAAGACTCCTACCGAGATTCACAGTTTCCTCGGATTGGCAGGATATTATAGGCGATTTATCGAGAACTTTTCAAGAATTGCTGCGCCCCTAACTTCGTTGACTCGTAAGAAGATTAAGTTCGATTGGGGCCCTAAGCAGCAGGAATCCTTCGATATTTTGAAGAAGAAGTTGAGCAATGCTCCAGTGTTGACATTGCCGATGGCGTAGAAAAATTTGTGGTGTACTGTGATGCGTCACACACTGGCATGGGCTGCGTACTCATGCAGAAAGGCAAAGTCATTGCCTACGCTTCTCGACAGCTCAAGGTGCATGAAAAGAACTACACCACCCACGATTTGGAACTGGGTGCAGTTGTATTTGCCTTGAAGCTATGGAGACATTACTTGTATGGAACCAAATGTATAATATATTCAGATCACAAGAGTCTTCAGCATCTGTTCAATCAGAAGGAATTGAACATGCGTCAAAGGCGATGGATGGAAACTTTAAATGATTATGACTGCGAGATAAGATACCATCCAGGCAAGGCAAATGTAGTTGTCGACGCCTTAAGCAGAAAGGAAAGGGTGAAACCAATCAGAATCAATGCCAAGCGCATTGAAATAAGAAATAATTTGAATGAAAAGATGTTAGCTGCACAGAAGGAAGCTGTGTTGGAAGCTAACTATCCTGTAGAGAAGTTAGGAGTAACTGAGGAGCAGTTATCCTACGACAAAGATGGAATGCTACGACTAAACGGACGAATATGGGTTCCAGTTTATGGAGGACTTCGGGATGTTATCCTCCAGGAAGCCCACAGCTCTAAATATTCCGTTCATCCTGGAGCTGATAAGATGTACCAGGATTTGAAAGCAAACTACTGGTGGATTGGTTTGAAAAAGTCAGTAGCTGAGCATGTAGCTAAATGTTTGACCTGTGCGCAAGTCAAGGCTGAGCATCAGAAGCCGTCAGGTTTGCTTCAACAACCTGAAATTCCCAAGTGGAAATGGGAAATGGTGACAATGGATTTCATCACCAAGTTGCCGAAGACGAAAAAGGGAAATGATACCATATGGGTCATAGTAGATAGACTGACTAAGTCAGCTCATTTTCTACCCATCAAGGAGACGTATAGCTCCGATATGTTAGCTCAATTATACGTCGATAAGATTGTAGCGTTACATGGTATACCTATATCTATTATCTCCGATAGAGATACTAGATATACATCGCATTTTTGGAAGAGTTTCCAAGAATCGTTGGGCACTCGTTTGAATTTTAGTACGGCTTATCATCCTCAGACTGATGGTCAGAGTGCGCGTACTATTCAAACTTTGGAAGACATGCTTCGTGCATGTGCGATCGATTTGGGTGGTAGTTGGGATAAGAACCTACCACTGATTGAATTCTCCTACAACAATAGCTACCATTCCAGCATAAAAGTTGCGGCTTTTGAGGCCTTATACCGTAGAAAGTGTAGATCGCCCATTTGTTGGGCAGAAGTTGGAGATGTCCAGTTGTCAGGACCAGATATCGTTTTTGAGACGACAGACAAGATCGTGCAGATACGCGATCGTTTGAAAGCTGCCAGGGATAGGCAGAAAAGTTATGCGGATCCTAAGCGCAAAGACTTTCACTTCGATGTAGGTGATAAAGTGTTGCTTAAGGTATCACCTTGGAAAGGGGTGATGCGATTTGGTAAGAAAGGCAAGCTAAGCCCAAGATACATAGGACCTTTCGAGATTATCGAACGTGTCGGGTCAGTCGCTTACAAGTTAAACTTGCCTGAAGAACTTAGCGCTATTCATAACGTGTTCCACATCTGTAATTTGAAAAAGTGTTTCGCTGACGAATCACTGGTTATACCGCATACAGATATACACATAGATGAGAGTTTGAAGTTCGTGGAAAAACCTTTGTCGACTGAGGATCGACAGGTGAAAAAGCTTCAAGGAAGTACATACCTATTGTAAAGGTCAAATGGGATGCCCGTAGAGGTCCCGAATATACGTGGGAAGTGGAATCCACGATGCAAGAGAAATATCCTCATTTCTTTCAGTAAATCTCGAGGTCGAGATTTCTTTTAAGGGGGTGAGGATGTAACACCTCGAAAAATTTCGTCCAATAATGTCTTGACACGTGTCATAAGGTTCCGGTATGTGAAAACAAACTTTAGAGGGACTAAAAGTGACAAACAGTGAAAACTATGGAACGTAAGGGTCCAAAGTGTCAACAATGGATAAATAGACTCTATGATAACCCTACATAATGTTTATAACCTTAAACGGATGGTTCATGGATCATACGACGCGGAAATTGCACAAAAGTGAGGAATTACAAACTATAGGGGCCAAAAGTGTCAACATGTTGAATTTATACCTCTGAGTGAACTTTTGGCAGACCCGAAGCATTGTAATGCTAAAATATACTCACTATAATATGTGGTAAAAATTTCATGAAGTTTCGATAACGTATGAGAAAGTTATGGCCAAAACCGTACTTGAGGGGTTAAAAGCGTCAACGTCGAATTTCATGGCTTTTCGGTTGAGCGCAAAGTTATCCGAGGACATTACCATGTTGGTAAATGTCCCAAGGTTCTTAGAAACCAAGTTTGGGGGTTTACGAGTCAAGATAAGTAGCCGAAACATCGCGTACAAGAACAGGGACCAAAGCTGCCAAGTATGTAATAGTTTGACAGCAGCAGAGGTCAGGCGACCCGCCTGGACAGGCCTAAGCGGGCCGCGACCCAAGCCTAGATGCAGTAACTCGCGAATTCAGCCATTTGGGTCCGAATTTTGTGTGCATTCCAGCTGTTAGCACCTCCAAAATGCTCCAATAAATGGCCATGCATGCCTAGGCTACTGTGAGCTTGCTACAACCTCTGAATTCTCCTTATAATTAGATTATTCTTCACATTTGGGGAACTTGCATTGTAAACAAGAACTCTCTCACACTTGCAAGAACACTCTCAAGACTTCTGGAGCATTTCTGAACGTCAAGGCAGCCTCTAAGGGTTAACTAAGCTTCATTAGGACCTTGGTAATCCTTTATATCATTCTATAATTCGTTCTAGCATAGATTAATTGTTAAAAGTCAAAGTTGTTCATATAATTTGACTTTTCGATTAAACGAGTTTGGCTCTGTCATTTCTCAAATTGAAACCACTGATATGTTGGTATTTATGTGGGAAACAAACCCTCAAAAGGGTATTCTCTGATTTCCACTTTATGCATGCTAATTGTCGAGTCAAAGGTGTTATTAAAAAAGTCAACAGAAATCGTTTTTGCGAAATATAGCTCAAATGGTAATGTAGATGACATGCAATCAGTTTGATCATCAAAAATAACTTATAATATATGTAAGAATGTGTTTCACCATAATCAACTCGACAATCTATAGTATAAATACGAATCGGAACCGAAAGTCTTGTAGAACGACTTTTTCGTAGACTATCGATTCGGATCCGTACATGCATGTTTGAGATCTGTATTGAAGCCTATTTTTGACCATTTTTATTTTGGTTAAACTTTCTGGAATTTTTATATCTCGAGTCTATACTTAGCCGATTCATTTGCATGTTTCCGATTTATGCTTAAAGTTGACTATTTTGCCCTTTTTGATATAAAACGTGATTTTTGGAAAAGTGAAAGAGTAGAAATCTTTATTACTAATTTATAAACTTGCACCGAAAATTTGAGATCAGTTAGTGGTCCAGATTTTGAGTTATGACCGATATCGTAAAACTATATCTTAAAGTTACATAAACGGCGCATTTCGCGTATAACCCATTTCAGGCCACGTGTTGATATAAAACTTTGTACCCACTGATGTTATATAATATTTTGGGATTTTTGATGATTTTTATTTAATTTTTTGGCTGATCGTATCATAGATCGCTTAGTCGATTCGGTTAATGCCGGTTTTGACCATTTAAGCCATAAAATGAGTTTTACACATTCTTTTGACCCGAAACCTTTTTCTACTGATTTTATAAGTTAAATAAATTATTTTGAGCATTCTGGAAATATAAAAATCTCAGCTTTCTTTTAAAAACCCGGAAACGGCTCTAAGTCGCATTTTTAGCATTTTTAGCGCATAGTAAGCGTTATACTCATTTTAAACATATAAGACTCATACCTACTGATGTATCTAGTATATTTTCATATAATAACAGTAGGTATAAGTATATGAACCCAGATTTCCAGTTTTGGCATTTTTAGCCCTTGTGAAATTACTAAAATACCCCTACGGTGCATAGTTTGATTTTAAATGATGAGTTTGGTATATGGGTCATACCCTACTGTTATAATATGTTAAATGGAGTATATTTACTGTATAAACCAGACCCGAAACTCAGATTTCTAATATGACTCTTTTAAATGACCAAAATGCCCTTCTAAGGCATAAATTGAGTTTAAAATCATTCGGGGCATAATAGAACATAACTTACTGATATTATATCATATTTAAAGCATATTATCTCAGGGAACTTGCATTTGACTCTTTTGGCCACCTGTAACGCCCTTTTTGCGTTCGGTTCGGTTTACGTAACTAGTTTGCGTAAATTGACCGAAACGGGTCAAACGTTATCATTTTTGTCTGAAAATCCAGAATGTATTTAGTATACCCATATTATACAAGTATTCAAACTTGTCGGGTCTAAATCACATTCTATCCGGTCTTTCGCTTAATCGTGCGCTTGTACCGTATCGTCCTTAAAACTAACCGGTCTAAGCTAAAGCTTAAATAAAAGACCCGTTAGGAATCTAATAGGTTATTATAAACCTTTGTTCCAGATTAGGAGGCCCAGTAAAAGCTACCTACACTTGCCATCTGTGATTCATACTTGCTCAGGTAAATACATTTTGACTTATTTTCCCTATACGGGCTTGGGGTACGGTATATAGAATACCGCTTGATCGAGCGCACAAATCCTGAGCCCTTGGGGTGTACAGTCTTGAATAGTTTGTTCGACTCGTTTAAACAGTTTTGTTTTACTTTAAGGGTTTGGGGGGTTATTGACCGTGTCCCGGATATCCTTGGCATTATCTTACGAGATGGCCACGACCAGAGCACGGGGTGTAGGCGTACACCCGACGTGTATAACTCTTTAATGTGGTGTGTCATTTAATCTTTAGCTCGGACAGCAGATCCCGGGCCACCAAATGTACGAGTAACATGTAATTCATTCACAAGTTTATATTGCATAATTATCCCAAGTTAATAAAAATATTTATGCCTTGTGCATTTAAATCAATTTCAATCATTTTCAAAATGAGTCAGTTGATTTGTATTTACCAGTGTAAACTGACGTATTTTCCCGAAAGGTTAAGTGCGGGTACTAAACGAACTAGGCTGGCTGTTTCCTAAGAGCGTCCATTATAGTCTCGCAAGCTCGGACGACAAATAAACTGTTGAACAATTTATCTTATTTATTTGATCCGCCTGTGGATCCGTTTCAACTAATTATGATGTTTATTAATACATTTTATATAAAGTTGAAATGAATCTATTTCTGCTTCCGCTGTGCATTATTATATTGTGTTGTTTGTCTATGACGATGCCAACCACGTCACGGTACCCCACACCGGGCCCACCGGTGACACGTGGAGATCGGGGTGTGACAATCACAGTCCCCAAAAACAGCAGAAAAGTACACACGTGTCTGCACACGCGCGTGAAAAACACGAATAGTGGCATATACCTGACAGTGTCAGCCTGTCATACAGACCTAGCTGTACCATCCCCTAAAGTCAAAAGATTTCCAGAACCTCCAAACAAATTAAATCTTCCCATAGAAGATTCCTCATTTTTTCGCGCCCCAAAAGACATTTCTCTCTCCTAAGTCCAGTGCTCCACTTATTCGCATAAGTACAACACTAGACTGGGGGGACTTGAAGGGGTAAGGTCCCAAAAACCTCATAAAAAGGATGTGAGACCATACCACCAACTGACCTTTCAACCTTTTTAACCTTGCGCGGCCGCGCATTAGTCTTACAAAAGGAAGAAAGAAACCAACAAGCAATAGTCGCGCGCCCAAAGGGAAGCCTAAACCCTTGCGCCACTTTCCATTTAGCAAAGGGTTAAAACCCTGAGATCAATATGTCCGCCCAAATATCCAAACTTGGATATTATTTTACCCAGACTTGGGATCTATTCAGCTGTGTGCACACTGTAAGGTGTCACACCAGATTACAGCAGTAACCTTCTAGAAGAAATATGATCGTGCACCACCTAGACGGTTATAACCGTCCGGACACGTGTCATCATCACAAACATTCCTGAAATCACAACGATAGCATGTAATTGGAGAATGATCTCCACTTAAACCACTTTCCACGTGGCAATTCCCCAACCATAGATCAAGTCATGATCCGTGTGCATTCACATCAGGATCAAAGCAACTTAACGAAGATCAAAAGGACTTAACGGAAGGAAAAATAACCGCTACGGCGTTAACATCTTTCGTTATCTTTTCAGTAACAGATTTTCCCTCCCAAACTCCCGGTTATAAATAGGAGAACTCTTCAGGTATAAACTCAGATCTCATTTTCACTACTCAAATACTTTTATCTTCTCCATTACAAATACTTATTCTCACACCGGAGTCAGGTCAAGGAGAGAACCCTCTTCTCCCCTTGACGAGGCTAACGGTGCTCTGTTTTGCAGAAATCACCGGAGAAGGAACTCAGCTGCAACTGAATCAATCGAGAGAGAACTAACCTTTTATGCGGATTCAGACCCCCTAGATATCTCGGTTCCGACCATTTATCTAGTGTTTCTTCAGACCTATAACAAAATTACTTGAAAAAGATGCACCTTTCATCTTTGACAAAGATATTAAGCATTTCTAACACTAAAAGAAATGCTAATCAATGCACTTATCATGATAGCGCCTGATTGGAAATTACCTTTTGAAATCATGTGTGATGCAAGTGACTTTGCAGTTGGAGCCGTCTTGGGACAAAGAAAAGATAAGCATTTTCACCCAATATATTACGCTAGTAAAACACTTAACGATGCAAAAGAAAATTACACAAAAACTGAAAAAAGGTTACTAGCTGTAGTATTTGCTTTTGATAAATTTTGTTCTTATCTTGTTCTTTCTAAAACGATAGTTTATACAAACCATGCAGCCATTCGTTATCTCTTTAAGAAACAGGATGCTAAACCACGTTTAATCAGATGGATTCTACTCCTCCAAGAATTTGACATTGAAATAAAAGACAAAAGAGGAGCAGAAAACACCGCTGCAGATCATCTTTCTCGCTTGGAAGGAGGCAACTAGGGACGAGCTAACCAATGAAAAATTCCCAACGGAGTCCCTAGAAATGGTGGAGTACCGAGAAGAGCCATGGTGTCACACCCTGGCTTTGCGGAAGCGTGGGTTTAATTTGGTGTGACTTCTTAATACCATAGCATAATCACAACAATGCTATATGAAAATAAAACCATGATGTTCATCCATTCATCAAGTTTTTTAAAAGTAAACACAAAAACATTGTTTTAAAAAGTTGACACAACAAACCAAATACAACCATGACATAAAGAAAACATGTTCAACGACATAACGAAAGACATGAACTAAAAACACAGTTTAAGACTTGTGACCCATCCAGGCAAAGGTCACACTTCCTAAACTCGGATGACATCATTATTCCTACGCAGCTTGACGTGTGCATACCGTGCCAGATCCACTAATTTCCTGAAATACATGCAGTTTGAAAAATCAACAAAAAGTTGAGCGAGTTCATGGAAAAGTGAGTATGTATAAACCTTTAAAGTATGTATAAAAGGTCCCTGGTATGTAGCAATAAGGAAAAAGAGATCACCAACGGGTTGCAAAGCCACAGGTATGTGTGAGAAAGTGAAGGGAAACTCAAACGTAGCAAATTTGTTACCGGGCTTCGGCTGTAAGACACAGTCACCTCTATGGGCCTCCCCGGCCTCACGGGTGTGGGCTCGCTACACCCAAATAGATCTATCACTCTTGTGTCCCTCGGTCCTACAACGAGGATTAATGGCCTCAAGTGTTGTACCCACCCCTCACATGATCTAGGAGTATAAACCCTCCCTACGCTAACCATACCATGTAAAAAATGTTTGTAATAATTGTCGCATGTATTTCACCCCCGAAGAATAAAACTGAAAACAGTAAAGAGAAAAGGGGGACATGAACTCACAGAAGTGCGTATCCAGAAACGTCAATCTCCAACTCTAACTGCTGCGTGACGACCTACACGTACTAATTCCTATTAGACGGACGACCGTGCCTTGGCTTAAGGTTTAACGTTTTTGGGAAATAGTTAGACAACTATTTCGTATTCACACTTCTTATTTATTTTATAAGTATATTCCTTCCCAAGGATGGGGGTAATAATACATGTGTGCTTTATAATTCCGAAAATATATTTTTAAGTCTCACTTGAAAAATATATTTTAATCACTTGTCTAATATGTTTTAAATTCCAAAATATATATATTTTTCCCAAAAATATTATATTTTATTTCATAAGTTTTCCAAAATAATATTTCACCAAAAATATACGAATAAGAGTATTTTTCCGAAATATACATAAGTTACGTTTTAAAGTTCGCGTTGTAACATCACATGTGTAATTTAAATATTTATTTTGTGAGAGCGTTAGTATTATTTTGGAGTCGTAATTTTATGACATTTTCAAGTTATATTATTTTTACCCTAAAAATAATAAATCTAATGCACATGATAAAAACAATCACACAAGCGTTTTATTATAAAATATATATTTAACAAATTTTATTTACGAAAATCCACCTCCGGTACTTGGTATTTTTAAAATAAAAATCATGGCGAAGTTTATTTAGAAGAATAATGTTAAAAATATATTTGTAACCATTTGTTATAAAAATATTTCGAAGTATTGAAAATTCTAGAAAAATTTCGCCAGAGTTTCCTCTGTAAATGGAGGTGTCCATGCTTTTAGCATATCATTTTCTTTTGTAAAATCAATCAAACAATTTACAATCAACGTTATACAATCCTTAATAACCAAACTTGACCAAAAATAAACATGAACCATAAAATTGTGAACTTGAAAGTTTGTAAAAATACGTAGTAAATTACTAACATATTTAGTAGGTCTTGTTATCTTTAAAAATAAGATTAGTTTCTTAAAAACTTTATTTTTAAAAAACATGCACTTTCACAACTTCTAGTCATGATTTCCAAAAATATCTCTTTGTAAAATTTTCTTGTTACACAAGTGTTTATACACTTGTTTACTTACTAAAAATGTATTCAGTTCATACAAGATCCAGGTTTTAACAAAACCCGTTCCTTTCCCTTGGTTCTTTCGAAAAACCACTTGTAGATCTTTAGATCTACAAGTTTACAACTTCATTTTGCAAGAAAATTATATTTATTCAAGTTCAAGGTTCATGTATGGACGGTTTCATCATCCTTCATAACTCTAACATTTACATCTTGCTAGTTCATGTTCTTAAACATGATCTAGCAAGTCTAGATGATGATCCATCTTACTTATACTAACAAATATCATCCAATAATCATAACCACACAAGATCAACATGATTTAACCATACATCTATTCTTTATCCACTCTTTATCCCTTTATGTTTCAAGATTAGTTTATGTTCATTGGTGTTCTTAACATTTAAACATTCTATCATCTATTAACCACTAAAAACAAGAACAAGATGAATTTTTAGAGCACTTACTACTAGCACAAGGCTAGGGGAGAAACAAGGCATAAAAGTGGTGGATAAAAGAAAACTAGAGTGGTCCTTGAGCTTCCGAGTGCACCAAGATTGTTTGTTGAACCTCTTGCACCTTTGTATGTATGGAAATGGCTTGAAAATGGCTTAAAGGTGGTGGTAGTGTGGTGTGATGGTGGCGGCCGTGAATGGTGGAGGAGGAAGGAGAGAAAGTGTAACACCTCGAATTTTTGTGTCCAATGATGTGTTAACACGTGTCATTTGTTTACACGTGGCATCTATAATAAATAAGGACTAATTTTGACAAACCTTGAAAGTATATAAATTCGAGGGTTATAAATGTCAACAAGGGTAAATATACTATATAGTAACCCTAAATAATGCTTAAACCTTCAAACGAATAAATTATAGATCGTACAAAAACAAAACGCGGAAGAAAGTGAGAGATTACAAACTACAGGGGTTAACTATGTCAACATGTTTAATAATACCTCTGAGTGACCCTTTAACGTTCCCAAGACTTTGTAACGGTATTATACCCTCACTAAAATAACATATATGAATTTCGCGAAGTTTCGATATGAAACGAGAAAGTTACGATCGAATTCGTAGAAGAAGGGTTAAAAGCGTCAACAGTGAAAGTTAAGGCTTTCCAATATAATTAATAAATAAACCGGGGACTTAATAATGCGGGTAGTTAACACGAGGCCCCTATCGGTAAATAACCGAGGGCCAAACCGCAAAGTTACCCCTTCAAAACCGAAAGGTCAGGTGAATCATTACGAAAGATTTCGTTATTAATGGCCAGATTCTGTAATCATTACAAAAAGATTTAAAAAATCCTGAAATCTTAACCTTAGGCGACCCGCGTGAAGGTTAAGGATTAGTTGAGGCGGGCCGCGAGCCTCCTTTGTTTCGCGTCTGTTATTTGATCTTTAGGCGACCCGCATTAAAATGCATGGGAACTCCCATGCGGGCCGCGTAAAGTGCCCAGATGCAGAATATTGATGTTTTCTTGACTTTTGGAGTCTTGAACGATCAAAAACCAACAAATGGGGCATGGGCACCCTATGCTCAACCCATAACACTTAGGGGACACCTACCATCACCTCTGGTCTGATTGTAGTGCTTGTAATGATCAATGAGGCTTGGCATTGGCTATAAATGGCATGCCTTAAGTTCATAATATTCACACAACACAAAACTCACCTTTCTGATCATTCTAAGTGCTCTCAAGTCTTCTTCTCTGCTCCATATTCAAGTACTAACTTCTGTAAGTTACCTTGATCATCTATAGTTCAGTTTATGCTTAGTTTTTAGCTAAAAACCAAACCGTCGTAACTACGGTTTGACTTTACAATAAATCAGTAATGGTTCAGTCTTATGACGAATCAAAAGTGGTTATGAGTTGGTAATTACGTGGGTAATAAACCTCTAAAATGGTTCCCCCTGATCACCACTCTAACTATGTCAAATGTCGAGTCAAACGTGCGGATAAAAAGTCAACAGAAAGCTATTTTAGCGATTTATGCATAATCTGTAATGTATATGTTATGGAACCTGTTTTGACAATCATAAAACATGATAATAAGTATATAAACCTGTTTGCGCTCGTTTGAATCGATCATTTACTATATAGAACCGGTTCGGAGCCGAATGTCGCAAAAGTTTGACTTTTGCTTTGACTTCAGTTCTGACCCATTTTAGTGAGGTATAAATATACCTTAGGACTCTCTTAGGACCAGGTCACATGTTGGTATACGCCTCTGTGGTCGGTTCATGAGTTATCCGAGTCTTTTACGTATTTCCGTCATTCGCCTAAAAGTTGACCGTAACGGCCTTTTTAAAATTAAAACGAGTATTTCGGACATGTGAACGGACCAAAACCTTGCTTGTTAAATTATAAGCATGTCCTTAAAGTTTCACGTCAATCCGAGGCCTAGAATGAGAGTTATGCTAAAAGGCGCACTTTTAAGAAAGTTTTGTAATTAACGGCGCAATTAGCATAACGCCCATCTAACCCGAGTTTTCGTCACCAAAACTTTTACCCACTGTGGTAAAATAATATTTTGGGAATTTTAAAGATTTTTAATAATTTTTACCTTGCTCATAACCTGCGGTTATGGCTACGGTTCGGTAAATACCGAATATGCCCTTTTTGGCCAAAACGGGAGTTCTACAAGGTCTTTTGACCCGATTCCAATTACCACTGATTTTAAATAATAAATAAAGTATTTTAAGCTTTATAAGCTGGTCGGGAAACTCAGATTTCCTGTAGAACTCGAAAACCCTTTTAAAGTCTTTAAAATGACCGAAAAGCCCCTTCGGGGCATAATATAAACTTAAACTCGTTACGGGCATCACGGAAGGTATCCTACTGATACCAAAATACTTTTAAGGCATATTGACTTAAGAAATAAGCGTACGACTCTTATGGTTAACCGTTTCGCCTATTTGCGCACACGGTACGGCTCGTGGAACTAGTTTCGTGCAATAGCCGATATGGGTCAAATTATATTAATTGAACCCCAAAATCCAGAGTATGAACTATAAACCCGTATAAAACAAGTCACTAAACTTGTTGGGTCCAAATCATACTCCATTCTCGGTTTTTCGCCTTTTCGTGCGAATTAACCATATCTATATATCGGAATCAACCGGTTTAAGCTACGGCTAATACAAGGACCGTTAGGATTCTAAGAGGTTAATTAAAACCTTCGTTCCAGATTAGGAGCCCCAGTAAAAGCTATCGGTGACTTGATCTAAATTAAGGATTAATACTTGCAAAGGTAAATACTTTAACTTATTTCCCCTATATGGGCTTGGGTTACGGTATATTAATACCGCTTGATTGAGCATTATATAATTCCATCGCTTAGGTGGTTAATTGATTAAATATGATCGGCTCATTTAAACAGTTTTGTTGCTTATAAGCCTTTGGGGGGTTTAATGACCGTTGTCCCGGATATCCTTGGCATCATTTTACGAAATGGCCACGACCATCGACATCCCGGTGTAGGCGTACACCCGGTATAAAGTGTCGACATTAAATTTAAAAGACGTAGCCGTTAGTTTTTATACTACAGTTTTACGCAAACGTGGTGTGTCTATAAATCTTTAACCCGGCACGACCCGGGCTACTGAACGCATAAAAGAACATGTAAAACGTTCACAAGATCATTATGAATTTTCCCAAGTTATAAAAGAGTTTGTGCCTTGTGCATTCAAATCAATTTTAAATAAACATTTTCAAATGTGTCAGTTGAATGTATTTACCAGTGTAAACTGACGTATTTTCCCCAAAAAGATTAAGTGCAGGTACCTAAACGTAATTGGCTGGTATTAGCTCCCTAGCGTCGGGATAAGCCTCGCAAGCTTGATTGCAGTATCTGATGGAACAATAATTTATGATTATTTATGATCCGCTGTGGATATATTCAACCCCTGTAATACATTTTGATATTACGATCAGAGGTTGAAATTTATATATTTATCTTATGCTTCCGCTGTGCATTATATAATTGTGTGGTTTGACTATATTGTTGCCAACATCGTCACGGTAATCCCCCACCGGGCCCACCGGTGAGACACGTGGAAATCGGGGTGTGACAGGTTGGTATCAGAGCCAACATTGAGTGAATTAAACACTATCCTAATGTGTTTAATCTCAATGACACAATTGCACATACTTGAGTCTAGACAAGAACTTAGGACAAATTCGGATTAATTACTCCTTTTTGTCTTTATTTTCGATTTGATTTTTAATAAGTTTTAAGCAGGAAAATGCCACCTGTTATATTCCGAGGAAGAGGAAGGGGAAGAAGAGGCCGAGGAGAAATCGTGACACATCACGATAACGAAGCTGGACCATCTGGTACAAGACATCCTTCGATGACACGAAGCGAAGAGCCACAACGACGAAGAGATCTTTACGAACCAGCGAGGCATTCCACTTCGCACAGCTCGACGCCATCCTACCGGCACTCCTTTGGGCCAGATTCAGAAAATAATCCCAACAACCCACAACCTTCCTTCATACCTCTACAACCTTCGGTTTCGCACAGGAATTATGACGACCCTACTCCATACTACGTAGCTCAGTTTAATGCGGCTGACTACATACAGGAACCTTCAGGTTTTGTTCCACTAGGGCCACAAGACCATTTTTCTGAAGATCCCATGGAGGAAGATGAGGATCCAACTGAACCAGCTCGTGGTACGCCCACGCATCCGATAGAAGTATCTGATGGATCTTCATATCATGGTCCGCAGTATCAAGGCCCAGACAGCTTTATGGCCTTGTTTGACCGACATGAGTGGTACAACACACCATCTCATCAGACATCGCAACCGAGACATCCACAGGATCCCTCTGAGGATTCACGCCTTGAGGCAGTTACGCCACCACCTCCGCCACCGGCATAACCAGTAATACCTGATCCGCCGAGGCGTAGGAGGACAAATGCTCGTATGTCTACACGAGGAGGAGGAGGTATCCACTTCAGCACTCCTCGACATTCAAGTAGTAGCCACTATCCGCCGCTACAAGAAGAAGGACCTTCAAGTCCTATACAGGAGGCGAACTCCGCACCTACTGCACGAAATTCGCCACCATTTGGGTATGACCAACCCATACCAGCTTACACAGGTCCAACGGCTTACAACCCGTTTGAACCATCACAAGCACAATACAACTACGGGTATGAGCGCGACCCATATGTGGTGTCGGCTAGATATAATGCGCGCTACCCTGACGGAGCACATGGAAACATGGGACCACCGGATTACTCAGCTCATGGGTATCCAATACCTCCCAGACCTCCAGTTCCGCATCAAGCGCCACAACCACGATTTTCTCCTCCTGAACAGGAAGAAATACTCCATCGACTAGATCGTGTGGATAGGGAGTTCGAGGAAGAGAAGAAAAGCCACCGAGGATTTCTCAAGGGCTTGGCGAACCTACTAAAGGGCAAAAAGAAGAAACGTGACCATTAGCCCTTAATAGTTGTACTACTATAATTTCTACTTTGAAATAAGTCCCTGCGTGGACAACTTATCGTATTTCAGTCCCTACGTGGACTTACCTTTAGTCCTTGCATGGACACCTATCTTGTACTAGTCCCTGCGTGGACTTGTCACTTATTTTAAAAAAAAACCTCTATGGAGGTATGTATTATTTGAAAGACCCGTTTAGGGCAATATGTAACTGTATTTGGGATTTTGGAATGTATGTTATGAGTTTTGTTTTAATATATATAAAAATAAATCAAAACCATTCCTTTTATATTGATCTGCCTAAATAAAGAATCTTAAAAGGTGAAACCTAGCTTGGGGTCTTTTAAGATCTAGTCAAGATGGTACGACCTAACTGAAAAGATTCTGATTCCCTGTTAACCTCTGTACGCATGTTAACATTCATGGCAGATGTGATTCGTTATAATCACGCACGTCATTCTTATACAATAATCCTTTAAGGATTTCAAAACCCAACTAAATGATTTATAAATCGCGGGATAGATCACCAATAAAGGTGACCAAAATTATAAAGACATCCATTAGTGATGCAGTACCTACGGGCCAGTATTATAAAGACATCCATTAGTGATGCAGTGCCTACGGGCCAGTATTATAAAGACATCCATTAGTGATGCATTGCCTACGGGCCAACATATTAAAACATCCATTAGTGATGCAGTGCCTACGGGCCAGTATTATTAAAACATCCATTAGTGATGTAGTGCCTACGGGCCAATATTATTAAAACATCCGTTAGTGGTGTAGTGCCTACGGGCCAGTACTATAAAACATCCATTTAGTGATGTAGTGCCTACGGGCCAACTATATATAAACATCCATTAGAGGTGTAGTGCCTATGGGCCATAATAATTGTCTTATAAAGACAAAAGGCAGTGGTAGTCTATGACTCTCTGTCAGAAAGAGATAAAAGAACTACGGTTCAAATCTCTATGCCTTTGATTCTATGAAATCTCGGCTAATATTATAAAACATCATCATGATTAGGCTTTATGCCGCCAATACTATTTATATAGTTGAAATAGGATATATTCAAATCCTAAATATTTAATGAAATAAAAAGTTAACCAAATATGGTCTCTGTACCATGGTTGACGAATTGTCATAAAAAACAATCATATAATAATCTCCTAAATTTTGTTATCTTCTGTAACAGATTCAAGTTACAATGGCGGATCCCAATGGAGAGAACAGCCACACAAACGAAGATGACTATGACAATGCGTCAGTGCATTTGACAGGCGCACAACTGAAGGCTCTGATTGACAATGCTGTCCAGGCAGCTATTGATCGTCAAAATACTGAGTCTCAAGGCAGAACTGTGTCAAAACCACCCTCTAAACCAAAGACACACTCCAAACCACCCTCTAAACCCAAGAAAGACGACGACAAGCACTCGTCTACTGAGCACAGCGTTCATCGCGATAGAGAATATACTGATGCGTCAAGTGCTAAGGGTTGCACCTACAAATACTTTGTATCATGTAAGCCCCGTGAATTTACAGGGGAGAAAGGTGCGGTTGACTGTATCACCTGGCTAGACGAGATGGACACGATTGTGGACATCAGCGGGTGCGCTGAGAGGGACGTGGTTAAGTTTGTGTCCCAGTCATTCAAGGGCGAGGCCCTGGCGTGGTGGAGAGCTCTGGTGCAGGCTTCAGGTAAGTCTGCCTTGTACAAAATGTCATGGGGGGAGTTTATTACCCTCATAAAAGAAAACTACTGCCCTCAGCACGAGGTTGAGAAGATTGAGGCAGATTTTGTCTCACTAGTGATGACAAACCTGGATTGTCAAGCATATCTGACAAGTTTTAACACTATGTCACGCCTGGTGCCATATCTTGTGACACCAGAACCTAGAAGGATTGCCCGTTTCATTGGGGGCTTAGAGCCGGCGATCAAGGCCAGTGTAAAGGCCTCTAGGCCAACGACCTTCAGGTCAGTTACTGACCTCTCCTTGTCTCTTACACTTGATGCTGTCCGTCTGAGGGCACAAAGGAGCAAGGAGGCTGAAAAGCGAAAGCGTGAGGATGATACCTCACGAAAGTCTGGGAAAAAGCACCGTGGAAACGGTGAAGGCAAGAGAGGGTCGGAGGCAAAGAAGGAGGGGCAAGCTGATGGAAGACCTCACTGCAAGGTCTGCAAGAAACCTCACTCCGGGAAGTGTAGGTTTGCGTCTGGTTCACAGTCGCAACAAAGGACTCCACCCTGTGGGCTATGCAAGTCCAAGGATCATAAGACAGTGGAGTGCAAGAAGATAAAGGATGCAACCTGCTATAATTGTAACGAAAAGGGGCACATAAAGAGTAATTGCCCGAAGTATGCCAAGAAGGCAGAAGAAACGAAGAAATCAAATGCGAGAGTTTTTCGCTTGGATGCAAAGGAAGCGGTTAAGGACGACAATGTGCTTACAGGTACTTTTCTCGTAAATAATATATTTGCAAGAGTACTGTTCGATTCTGGCGCTGATAAATCCTTTGTAGACCAGAAATTTTGCCAACTACTAAATATGCCAATCAAAACCCTTGACGTGAAATACGAAGTAGAGTTAGCAGACGGCACGATAGAAACCGTCTCTACTGTTCTAGAAGGATGTGAAATATCCATTAGGAACCATTCTTTTCCTTTATCTCTACTGCCTTTCAAAACTTGCGGGTTTTGACATCGTGCTAGGCATGGACTGGTTATCCCATAACCAGGCCCAAATCATTTGCGGCAAAAGACAGATAGTTTTAAAGACTCCGAGTGGTGAATCTTCTTACCATTCGAGGGATACGCATTACGGATTGCCCGAAAGCACGTATCTATGCTGAATAGCTTCAAGGGTTTGAACAGAGGCTGTGTTAATAAATGGCTCAGGTGATAAGAAGACAAAGCCGAAGAGATAAGAGGATCTTCCTGTCAAGCTCCGATAG